>NW_024608163.1:0-51361 GCF_018296145.1 Oncorhynchus tshawytscha
TGTCACCACTAAGAACCCTAACAGCATGGATCACTCTGTCACCACTAAGAACCCTTACAACATGGATCACTCTAATGACACCACTAAGACCCCTAACAACATGGATCACTCTAATGACACCACTAAGACCCATAACAACATGGATCACTCTGTCACCACTAAGACACCTAACAACATTGATAACTCTAATGACACCACTAAGACCCCTTACAACATGGATCACTCTAATGACACCACCAAGACCGCTAACAACATTGATCACTCTAATGACACCACTAAAACCCCAACAACATGGATCACTCTGTCACCAATAAGATCCCTTACAACATGGATCACTCTAATGACACCACTAAGACCCCTAACAACATGGATCACTCTAATGACACCACCAAGCCCCTAACAACATGGATCACTCTGTCACCACTAAGAACCCTTACAACATGGATCACTCTAATGACAACACCAAGACCCTTACAACATGGATCACTCTAATGACACCACTAAGACCCCTAACAACATGGATCACTCTAATGACACCACCAAGACCCTAACAACATGGATCACTCTAATGACCCCACTAATACCCCTAACAACATGGATCACTCTAATGACACCACTAAGACCCTCACAACATGGATCACTCTAATGACACGACTAAGACCCTTACAACATGGATCACTCTAATGACACCACTAAGACCCCTAACAACATGGATCACTCTAATGACCCCACTAAGACCCCTAACAACATGGATCACTCTGTCACCACTAAGACCCCTAACAGCATGGATCACTCTGTCACCACTAAGAACCCTTACAACATGGATCACTCTAATGACACCACTAAGCCCCCAAACAACATGGATCACTCTAATGACACCACTAAGACCGCTAACAACATTGATCACTCTAATGACACCACCAAGACCCTAACAACATGGATCACTCTAATGACCCCACTAAGACCCCTAACAACATGGATCACTCTGTCACCACTAAGACCCCTAACAGCATGGATCACTCTGTCACCACTAAGACCCCTAACAACATGGATCACTCTGTCACCAATACGATCCCTTACAACATGGATCACTCTAATGACACGACTAAGACCCTTACAACATGGATCACTCTAATGACACCACTAAGACCCCTAAAAACATGGATTACTCTGACACCACCAAGACCCCTAACAACATGGATCACTCTAATGACACCACTAAGACCCCTTACAACATGGATCACTCTGTCACCACTAAGACCCTTACAACATGGATCACTCTAAAGACACCACTAAGACCCCTAACAACATGGATCACTATAATGACACAACTAATAACCCTTACAACATGGATCACTCTGTCACCACTAAGAACCCTTACAACATGGATCACTCTAATGACCCCACTAAGACCCCTAACAACATGGATCACTCTAATGACCCCACTAAGACCCCTAACAACATGGATCACTGTAATGACACCACTAAGACCCCTAACAACATGGATCACTCTAATGACACCACTAAGACACCTAACAACATGGATCACTCTGTCACCACTAAGACCCCTAACAACATGGATCACTCTGTCACCACTAACACCCCTAACAATATTGATAACTCTAATGACACCACTAAGACCCCTTACAACATGGATCACTCTAATGACACCACCAAGACCGCTAACAACATTGATCACTCTAATGACACCACCAAGACCCAAACAACATGGATAACTCTGTCACCACTAAGACCCCTAACAACATGGATCCCTCTGTCACCACTAAGACCCTTACAACATGGATCCTCTGTCACCACTAAGACCCTAACAACATTGATAACTCTAATGACACCACTAAGACCCCTAACAACATGGATCACTCTAATGACACCACCAAGACCCCTAACAACATTGATCACTCTAATGACACCACCAAGACCCCTAACAACATGGATCACTCTAATGACACCACTAAGACCCCTAACAACATGGATCACTTTAATGACACCACCAAGCCCCCTAACAACATGGATCACTCTGTCACCACTAAGAACCCTTACAACATGGATCACTCTAATGACAACACCAAGACCCTTACAACATGGATCACTCTAATGACACCACTAAGACCCCTAACAACGTGGATCACTCTAATGACACCACCAAGACCCCTAACAACATGGATCACTCTGTCACCACTAAGAACCCTTACAACATGGATCACTCTAATGACACCACTAAGACCCCTAACAACATGGATCACTCTAATGACCCCACTAAGACCCCTAACAACATGGATCACTCTAATGACACCACTAAGACCCTCACAACATGGATCAATCTAATGACACGACTAAGACCCTTACAACATGGATCACTCTAATGACCCCATTAAGACCCCTAACAACATGGATAACTCTGTCACCACTAAGAACCCTAACAACATGGATCACTCTAATGACACCACTAAGACCCTTACAACATGGATCACTCTAATGACACGACTAAGACCCTTACAACATGGATCACTCTAATGACACCACTAAGACCCCTAACAACATGGATCACTCTAATGACCCCACTAAGACCCCTATCAACATGGATCACTCTAATGACACCACTAAGACCCCTAACAACATGGATAACTCTAATGACACGACTAAGACCCCTAAAAACATGGATCACTCTAATGACACCACTAAGACCCCTAACAACATGGATCACTCTAATGACACCACCAAGACCCCTTACAACATGGATCACTCTGTCACCACTAAGACCCCTAACAACATGGATCACTCTAATGACACTACTAAGACCCCTAACAACATGGATCACTCTAATGACACCACTAAGCCCCAAACAACATGGATCACTCTAATGACACCACCAAGACCGCTAACAACATTGATCACTCTAATGACACCACCAAGACCCAAACAACATGGATCACTCTAATGACCCCACTAAGACCCCTAACAACATGGATCACTCTGTCACCACTAAGACCCCTAACAGCATGGATCACTCTGTCACCACTAAGAACCCTAACAACATGGATCACTCTGTCACCAATACGATCCCTTACAACATGGATCACTCTAATGACACGACTAAGACCCTTACAACATGGATCACTCTAATGACACCACTAAGACCCCTAAAAACATGGATTACTCTGACACCACCAAGACCCCTAACAACATGGATCACTCTAATGACCCCACTAAGACCCCTAACAACATGGATCACTCTAATGACACCACTAAGACCCCTTACAACATGGATCACTCTGTCACCACTAAGACCCTTACAACATGGATCACTCTAAAGACACCACTAAGACCCCTAACAACATGGATCACTATAATGACACAACTAATAACCCTTACAACATGGATCACTCTGTCACCACTAAGAACCCTTACAACATGGATCACTCTAATGACCCCACTAAGACCCTAACAACATGGATCACTCTAATGACCCCACTAAGACCCCTAACAATATGGATCACTCTAATGACCCCACTAAGACCCCTAACAACATGGATCACTGTAATGACACCACTAAGACCCCTAACAACATGGATCACTCTAATGACACCACAGAGACCCTTAACAACATGGATCACTCTGTCACCACTAAGACACCTAACAACATGGATCACTCTAATGACACCACTAAGACACCTAACAACATGGATCACTCTGTCACCACTAAGACCCCTAACAGCATGGATCACTCTGTCACCAATAAGAACCCTTACAACATGGATCACTCTAATGACAACACTAAGCCCCCAAACAACATGGATCACTCTAATGACACCACTAAGACCGCTAACAACATTGATCACTCTAATGACACCACCAAGACCCCTAACAACATGGATCACTCTAATGACCCCACTAAGACCCCTAACAACATGGATCACTCTGTCACCACTAAGACCCCTAACAGCATGGATCACTCTGTCACCACTAAGACCCCTAACAACATGGATCACTCTGTCACCAATACGATCCCTTACAACATGGATCACTCTAATGACACGACTAAGACCCTTACAACATGGATCACTCTAATGACACCACTAAGACCCCTAAAAACATGGATTACTCTGACACCACCAAGACCCCTAACAACATGGATCACTCTAATGACACCACTAAGACCCCTTACAACATGGATCACTCTGTCACCACTAAGACCCTTACAACATGGATCACTCTAAAGACACCACTAAGACCCCTAACAACATGGATCACTATAATGACACAACTAATAACCCTTACAACATGGATCACTCTGTCACCACTAAGAACCCTTACAACATGGATCACTCTAATGACCCCACTAAGACCCCTAACAACATGGATCACTCTAATGACCCCACTAAGACCCCTAACAACATGGATCACTGTAATGACACCACTAAGACCCCTAACAACATGGATCACTCTAATGACACCACAGAGACCCTTAACAACATGGATCACTCTGTCACCACTAAGACACCTAACAACATGGATCACTCTAATGACACCACTAAGACACCTAACAACATGGATCACTCTGTCACCACTAAGACCCCTAACAACATGGATCACTCTGTCACCACTAACACCCCTAACAATATTGATAACTCTAATGACACCACTAAGACCCCTTACAACATGGATCACTGTAATGACACCACCAAGACCGCTAACAACATTGATCACTCTAATGACACCACCAAGACCCAAACAACATGGATCACTCTGTCACCACTAAGACCCCTAACAACATGGATCCCTCTGTCACCACTAAGACCCTTACAACATGGATCCCTCTGTCACCACTAAGACCCCTAACAACATTGATAACTCTAATGACACCACTAAGACCCCTAACAACATGGATCACTCTAATGACACCACCAAGACCCCTAACAACATTGATCACTCTAATGACACCACCAAGACCCCTAACAACATGGATCACTCTAATGACACCACTAAGACCCCTAACAACATGGATCACTTTAATGACACCACCAAGCCCCCTAACAACATGGATCACTCTGTCACCACTAAGAACCCTTACAACATCGATCACTCTAATGACAACACCAAGACCCTTACAACATGGATCACTCTAATGACACCACTAAGACCCCTAACAACATGGATCACTCTAATGACACCACCAAGACCCCTAACAACATGGATCACTCTGTCACCACTAAGAACCCTTACAACATGGATCACTCTAACGACACCACTAAGACCCCTAACAACATGGATCACTCTAATGACCCCACTAAGACCCCTAACAACATGGATCACTCTAATGACACCACTAAGACCCTCACAACATGGATCACTCTAATGACACCACTAAGACCCCTAACAACATGGATCACTCTAATGACACCACTAAGACCCCTAACAACATGGATCACTCTAATGACCCCATTAAGACCCCTAACAACATGGATAACTCTGTCACCACTAAGAACCCTAACAACATGGATCACTCTAATGACACCACTAAGACCCTTACAACATGGATCACTCTAATGACATGACTAAGACCCTTACAACATGGATCACTCTAATGACACCACTAAGACCCCTAACAACATGGATCACTCTAATGACCCCACTAAGACCCCTAACAACATGGATCACTCTAATGACACCACTAAGACCCCTAACAACATGGATCACTCTAATGACACGACTAAGACCCCTAAAAACATGGATCACTCTAATGACACCACTAAGACCCCTAACAACATGGATCACTCTAATGACACCACCAAGACCCCTTACAACATGGATCACTCTGTCACCACTAAGACCCCTAACAACATGGATCACTCTAATGACACCACTGAGACCCCTAACAACATGGATCACTCTAATGACACCACTAAGCCCCCAAACAACATGGATCACTCTAATGACACCACCAAGACCGCTAACAACATTGATCACTCTAATGACACCACCAAGACCCAAACAACATGGATCACTCTGTCACCACTAAGACCCCTAACAACATGGATCCCTCTGTCACCACTAAGACCCTTACAACATGGATCCCTCTGTCACCACTAAGACCCCTAACAACATTGATAACTCTAATGACACCACTAAGACCCCTAACAACATGGATCACTCTAATGACACCACCAAGACCCCTAACAACATTGATCACTCTAATGACACCACCAAGACCCCTAACAACATGGATCACTCTAATGACACCACTAAGACCCTAACAACATGGATCACTTTAATGACACCACCAAGCCCCCTAACAACATGGATCACTCTGTCACCACTAAGAACCCTTACAACATGGGTCACTCTAATGACAACACCAAGACCCTTACAACATGGATCACTCTAATGACACCACTAAGACCCTAACAACATGGATCACTCTAATGACACCACCAAGACCCCTAACAACATGGATCACTCTGTCACCACTAAGAACCCTTACAACATGGATCACTCTAACGACACCACTAAGACCCCTAACAACATGGATCACTCTAATGACCCCACTAAGACCCCTAACAACATGGATCACTCTAATGACACCACTAAGACCCCTAACAACATGGATCACTTTAATGACACCACCAAGCCCCCTAACAACATGGATCACTCTAATGACACCACTAAGACCCCTAACAACATGGATCACTCTAATGACACCACTAAGACCCCTAACAACATGGATCACTCTAATGACCCCATTAAGACCCCTAACAACATGGATAACTCTGTCACCACTAAGAACCCTAACAACATGGATCACTCTAATGACACCACTAAGACCCTTACAACATGGATCACTCTAATGACACGACTAAGACCCTTACAACATGGATCACTCTAATGACACCACTAAGACCCCTAACAACATGGATCACTCTAATGACCCCACTAAGACCCCTAACAACATGGATCACTCTAATGACACCACTAAGACCCATAACAACATGGATCACTCTAATGACACGACTAAGACCCCTAAAAACATGGATCACTCTAATGACACCACTAAGACCCCTAACAACATGGATCACTCTAATGACACCACTAAGACCCTAACAACATGGATCACTCTAATGACCCCACTAAGACCCCTAACAACATGGATCACTCTAATGACACCACCAAGACCCCTAACAACATGGATCACTCTGTCACCACTAAGAACCCTTACAACATGGATCACTCTAATGACACCACTAAGAACCCTAACAACATGGATCACTCTAATGACCCCACTAAGACCCCTAACAACATGGATCACTCTAATGACACCACTAAGACCCCTAACAACATGGATCACTTTAATGACACCACCAAGCCCCCTAACAACATGGATCACTCTGTCACCACTAAGAACCCTTACAACATGGATCACTCTAATGACAACACCAAGACCCTTACAACATGGATCACTCTAATGACACCACTAAGACCCCTAACAACATGGATCACTCTAATGACACCACTAAGACCCATAACAACATGGATCACTCTAATGACACGACTAAGACCCCTAAAAACATGGATCACTCTAATGACACCACCAAGACCCCTAACAACATGGATCACTCTAATGACACCACTAAGACCCCTAACAACATGGATCACTCTAATGACACCACCAAGACCCCTAACAACATGGATCACTCTGTCACCACTAAGAACCCTTACAACATGGATCACTCTAATGACCCCACTAAGACCCCTAACAACATGGATCACTCTAATGACACCACTAAGACCCTCACAACATGGATCACTCTAATGACACCACTAAGACCCCTAACAACATGGATCACTCTAATGACACCACTAAGACCCCTAACAACATGGATCACTCTAATGACCCCATTAAGACCCCTAACAACATGGATAACTCTGTCACCACTAAGAACCCTAACAACATGGATCACTCTAATGACACCACTAAGACCCTTACAACATGGATCACTCTAATGACATGACTAAGACCCTTACAACATGGATCACTCTAATGACACCACTAAGACCCCTAACAACATGGATCACTCTAATGACCCCACTAAGACCCCTAACAACATGGATCACTCTAATGACACCACTAAGACCCCTAACAACATGGATCACTCTAATGACACGACTAAGACCCCTAAAAACATGGATCACTCTAATGACACCACTAAGACCCCTAACAACATGGATCACTCTAATGACACCACCAAGACCCCTTACAACATGGATCACTCTGTCACCACTAAGACCCCTAACAACATGGATCACTCTAATGACACCACTGAGACCCCTAACAACATGGATCACTCTAATGACACCACTAAGCCCCCAAACAACATGGATCACTCTAATGACACCACCAAGACCGCTAACAACATTGATCACTCTAATGACACCACCAAGACCCAAACAACATGGATCACTCTGTCACCACTAAGACCCTTACAACATGGATCCCTCTGTCACCACTAAGACCCCTAACAACATTGATAACTCTAATGACACCACTAAGACCCTAACAACATGGATCACTCTAATGACACCACCAAGACCCCTAACAACATTGATCACTCTAATGACACCACCAAGACCCCTAACAACATGGATCACTCTAATGACACCACTAAGACCCCTAACAACATGGATCACTTTAATGACACCACCAAGCCCCCTAACAACATGGATCACTCTGTCACCACTAAGAACCCTTACAACATGGATCACTCTAATGACAACACCAAGACCCTTACAACATGGATCACTCTAATGACACCACTAAGACCCCTAACAACATGGATCACTCTAATGACACCACCAAGACCCCTAACAACATGGATCACTCTGTCACCACTAAGAACCCTTACAACATGGATCACTCTAATGACACCACTAAGACCCCTAACAACATGGATCACTCTAATGACCCCACTAAGACCCCTAACAACATGGATCACTCTAATGACACCACTAAGACCCCTAACAACATGGATCACTTTAATGACACCACCAAGCCCCTAACAACATGGATCACTCTGTCACCACTAAGAACCCTTACAACATGGATCACTCTAATGACAACACCAAGACCCTTACAACATGGATCACTCTAATGACACCACTAAGACCCCTAACAACATGGATCACTCTAATGACACCACTAAGACCCCTTACAACATGGATCACTCTGTCACCACTAAGACCCTTACAACATGGATCACTCTAAAGACACCACTAAGACCCTAACAACATGGATCACTATAATGACACAACTAATAACCCTTACAACATGGATCACTCTGTCACCACTAAGAACCCTTACAACATGGATCACTCTAATGACCCCACTAAGACCCCTAACAACATGGATCACTCTAATGACCCCACTAAGACCCTAACAACATGGATCACTGTAATGACACCACTAAGACCCCTAACAACATGGATCACTCTAATGACACTACAGAGACCCTTAACAACATGGATCACTCTGTCACCACTAAGACACCTAACAACATGGATCACTCTAATGACACCACTAAGACACCTAACAACATGGATCACTCTGTCACCACTAAGACCCCTAACAACATGGATCACTCTGTCACCACTAACACCCCTAACAATATTGATAACTCTAATGACACCACTAAGACCCCTTACAACATGGATCACTCTAATGACACCACCAAGACCGCTAACAACATTGATCACTCTAATGACACCACCAAGACCCAAACAACATGGATAACTCTGTCACCACTAAGACCCCTAACAACATGGATCCCTCTGTCACCACTAAGACCCTTACAACATGGATCCCTCTGTCACCACTAAGACCCCTAACAACATTGATAACTCTAATGACACCACTAAGACCCCTAACAACATGGATCACTCTAATGACACCACCAAGACCCCTAACAACATTGATCACTCTAATGACACCACCAAGACCCCTAACAACATGGATCACTCTAATGACACCACTAAGACCCCTAACAACATGGATCACTTTAATGACACCACCAAGCCCCCTAACAACATGGATCACTCTGTCACCACTAAGAACCCTTACAACATGGATCACTCTAATGACAACACCAAGACCCTTACAACATGGATCACTCTAATGACACCACTAAGACCCCTAACAACGTGGATCACTCTAATGACACCACCAAGACCCCTAACAACATGGATCACTCTGTCACCACTAAGAACCCTTACAACATGGATCACTCTAATGACACCACTAAGACCCCTAACAACATGGATCACTCTAATGACCCCACTAAGACCCCTAACAACATGGATCACTCTAATGACACCACTAAGACCCTCACAACATGGATCAATCTAATGACACGACTAAGACCCTTACAACATGGATCACTCTAATGACCCCATTAAGACCCCTAACAACATGGATAACTCTGTCACCACTAAGAACCCTAACAACATGGATCACTCTAATGACACCACTAAGACCCTTACAACATGGATCACTCTAATGACACGACTAAGACCCTTACAACATGGATCACTCTAATGACACCACTAAGACCCCTAACAACATGGATCACTCTAATGACCCCACTAAGACCCCTAACAACATGGATCACTCTAATGACACCACTAAGACCCCTAACAACATGGATAACTCTAATGACACGACTAAGACCCCTAAAAACATGGATCACTCTAATGACACCACTAAGACCCCTAACAACATGGATCACTCTAATGACACCACCAAGACCCCTTACAACATGGATCACTCTGTCACCACTAAGACCCCTAACAACATGGATCACTCTAATGACACTACTAAGACCCCTAACAACATGGATCACTCTAATGACACCACTAAGCCCCCAAACAACATGGATCACTCTAATGACACCACCAAGACCGCTAACAACATTGATCACTCTAATGACACCACCAAGACCCAAACAACATGGATCACTCTAATGACCCCACTAAGACCCCTAACAACATGGATCACTCTGTCACCACTAAGACCCCTAACAGCATGGATCACTCTGTCACCACTAAGACCCCTAACAACATGGATCACTCTGTCACCAATACGATCCCTTACAACATGGATCACTCTAATGACACGACTAAGACCCTTACAACATGGATCACTCTAATGACACCACTAAGACCCCTAAAAACATGGATTACTCTGACACCACCAAGACCCCTAACAACATGGATCACTCTAATGACCCCACTAAGACCCCTAACAACATGGATCACTCTAATGACACCACTAAGACCCCTTACAACATGGATCACTCTGTCACCACTAAGACCCTTACAACATGGATCACTCTAAAGACACCACTAAGACCCCTAACAACATGGATCACTATAATGACACAACTAATAACCCTTACAACATGGATCACTCTGTCACCACTAAGAACCCTTACAACATGGATCACTCTAATGACCCCACTAAGACCCCTAACAACATGGATCACTCTAATGACCCCACTAAGACCCCTAACAATATGGATCACTCTAATGACCCCACTAAGACCCTAACAACATGGATCACTGTAATGACACCACTAAGACCCCTAACAACATGGATCACTCTAATGACACCACAGAGACCCTTAACAACATGGATCACTCTGTCACCACTAAGACACCTAACAACATGGATCACTCTAATGACACCACTAAGACACCTAACAACATGGATCACTCTGTCACCACTAAGACCCCTAACAGCATGGATCACTCTGTCACCACTAAGACCCCTAACAGCATGGATCACTCTGTCACCACTAAGACCCCTAACAACATGGATCACTCTGTCACCAATACGATCCCTTACAACATGGATCACTCTAATGACACGACTAAGACCCTTACAACATGGATCACTCTAATGACACCACTAAGACCCTTAAAAACATGGATTACTCTGACACCACCAAGACCCCCTAACAACATGGATCACTCTAATGACACCACTAAGACCCCTTACAACATGGATCACTCTGTCACCACTAAGACCCTTACAACATGGATCACTCTAAAGACACCACTAAGACCCCTAACAACATGGATCACTATAATGACACAACTAATAACCCTTACAACATGGATCACTCTGTCACCACTAAGAACCCTTACAACATGGATCACTCTAATGACCCCACTAAGACCCCTAACAACATGGATCACTCTAATGACCCCACTAAGACCCCTAACAACATGGATCACTGTAATGACACCACTAAGACCCCTAACAACATGGATCACTCTAATGACACCACAGAGACCCTTAACAACATGGATCACTCTGTCACCACTAAGACACCTAACAACATGGATCACTCTAATGACACCACTAAGACACCTAACAACATGGATCACTCTGTCACCACTAAGACCCCTAACAACATGGATCACTCTGTCACCACTAACACCCCTAACAATATTGATAACTCTAATGACACCACTAAGACCCCTTACAACATGGATCACTGTAATGACACCACCAAGACCGCTAACAACATTGATCACTCTAATGACACCACCAAGACCCAAACAACATGGATCACTCTGTCACCACTAAGACCCCTAACAACATGGATCCCTCTGTCACCACTAAGACCCTTACAACATGGATCCCTCTGTCACCACTAAGACCCCTAACAACATTGATAACTCTAATGACACCACTAAGACCCCTAACAACATGGATCACTCTAATGACACCACCAAGACCCCTAACAACATTGATCACTCTAATGACACCACCAAGACCCCTAACAACATGGATCACTCTAATGACACCACTAAGACCCTAACAACATGGATCACTTTAATGACACCACCAAGCCCCCTAACAACATGGATCACTCTGTCACCACTAAGAACCCTTACAACATGGATCACTCTAATGACAACACCAAGACCCTTACAACATGGATCACTCTAATGACACCACTAAGACCCCTAACAACATGGATCACTCTAATGACACCACCAAGACCCCTAACAACATGGATCACTCTGTCACCACTAAGAACCCTTACAACATGGATCACTCTAACGACACCACTAAGACCCCTAACAACATGGATCACTCTAATGACCCCACTAAGACCCCTAACAACATGGATCACTCTAATGACACCACTAAGACCCTCACAACATGGATCACTCTAATGACACCACTAAGACCCCTAACAACATGGATCACTCTAATGACACCACTAAGACCCCTAACAACATGGATCACTCTAATGACCCCATTAAGACCCCTAACAACATGGATAACTCTGTCACCACTAAGAACCCTAACAACATGGATCACTCTAATGACACCACTAAGACCCTTACAACATGGATCACTCTAATGACATGACTAAGACCCTTACAACATGGATCACTCTAATGACACCACTAAGACCCTAACAACATGGATCACTCTAATGACCCCACTAAGACCCCTAACAACATGGATCACTCTAATGACACCACTAAGACCCCTAACAACATGGATCACTCTAATGACACGACTAAGACCCCTAAAAACATGGATCACTCTAATGACACCACTAAGACCCCTAACAACATGGATCACTCTAATGACACCACCAAGACCCCTTACAACATGGATCACTCTGTCACCACTAAGACCCCTAACAACATGGATCACTCTAATGACACCACTGAGACCCTAACAACATGGATCACTCTAATGACACCACTAAGCCCCCAAACAACATGGATCACTCTAATGACACCACCAAGACCGCTAACAACATTGATCACTCTAATGACACCACCAAGACCCAAACAACATGGATCACTCTGTCACCACTAAGACCCCTAACAACATGGATCCCTCTGTCACCACTAAGACCCTTACAACATGGATCCCTCTGTCACCACTAAGACCCCTAACAACATTGATAACTCTAATGACACCACTAAGACCCCTAACAACATGGATCACTCTAATGACACCACCAAGACCCCTAACAACATTGATCACTCTAATGACACCACCAAGACCCCTAACAACATGGATCACTCTAATGACACCACTAAGACCCCTAACAACATGGATCACTTTAATGACACCACCAAGCCCCTAACAACATGGATCACTCTGTCACCACTAAGAACCCTTACAACATGGGTCACTCTAATGACAACACCAAGACCCTTACAACATGGATCACTCTAATGACACCACTAAGACCCCTAACAACATGGATCACTCTAATGACACCACCAAGACCCCTAACAACATGGATCACTCTGTCACCACTAAGAACCCTTACAACATGGATCACTCTAACGACACCACTAAGACCCCTAACAACATGGATCACTCTAATGACCCCACTAAGACCCCTAACAACATGGATCACTCTAATGACACCACTAAGACCCCTAACAACATGGATCACTTTAATGACACCACCAAGCCCCTAACAACATGGATCACTCTAATGACACCACTAAGACCCCTAACAACATGGATCACTCTAATGACACCACTAAGACCCCTAACAACATGGATCACTCTAATGACCCCATTAAGACCCCTAACAACATGGATAACTCTGTCACCACTAAGAACCCTAACAACATGGATCACTCTAATGACACCACTAAGACCCTTACAACATGGATCACTCTAATGACACGACTAAGACCCTTACAACATGGATCACTCTAATGACACCACTAAGACCCCTAACAACATGGATCACTCTAATGACCCCACTAAGACCCCTAACAACATGGATCACTCTAATGACACCACTAAGACCCATAACAACATGGATCACTCTAATGACACGACTAAGACCCCTAAAAACATGGATCACTCTAATGACACCACTAAGACCCTAACAACATGGATCACTCTAATGACACCACTAAGACCCCTAACAACATGGATCACTCTAATGACCCCACTAAGACCCCTAACAACATGGATCACTCTAATGACACCACCAAGACCCCTAACAACATGGATCACTCTGTCACCACTAAGAACCCTTACAACATGGATCACTCTAATGACACCACTAAGACCCCTAACAACATGGATCACTCTAATGACCCCACTAAGACCCCTAACAACATGGATCACTCTAATGACACCACTAAGACCCCTAACAACATGGATCACTTTAATGACACCACCAAGCCCCCTAACAACATGGATCACTCTGTCACCACTAAGAACCCTTACAACATGGATCACTCTAATGACAACACCAAGACCCTTACAACATGGATCACTCTAATGACACCACTAAGACCCCTAACAACATGGATCACTCTAATGACACCACTAAGACCCATAACAACATGGATCACTCTAATGACACGACTAAGACCCCTAAAAACATGGATCACTCTAATGACACCACCAAGACCCCTAACAACATGGATCACTCTAATGACACCACTAAGACCCCTAACAACATGGATCACTTTAATGACACCACCAAGCCCCCTAACAACATGGATCACTCTGTCACCACTAAGAACCCTTACAACATGGATCACTCTAATGACAACACCAAGACCCTTACAACATGGATCACTCTAATGACACCACTAAGACCCCTAACAACATGGATCACTCTAATGACACCACCAAGACCCCTAACAACATGGATCACTCTGTCACCACTAAGAACCCTTACAACATGGATCACTCTAACGACACCACTAAGACCCCTAACAACATGGATCACTCTAATGACCCCACTAAGACCCCTAACAACATGGATCACTCTAATGACACCACTAAGACCCTCACAACATGGATCACTCTAATGACACCACTAAGACCCCTAACAACATGGATCACTCTAATGACACCACTAAGACCCCTAACAACATGGATCACTCTAATGACCCCATTAAGACCCCTAACAACATGGATAACTCTGTCACCACTAAGAACCCTAACAACATGGATCACTCTAATGACACCACTAAGACCCTTACAACATGGATCACTCTAATGACATGACTAAGACCCTTACAACATGGATCACTCTAATGACACCACTAAGACCCTAACAACATGGATCACTCTAATGACCCCACTAAGACCCCTAACAACATGGATCACTCTAATGACACCACTAAGACCCCTAACAACATGGATCACTCTAATGACACGACTAAGACCCCTAAAAACATGGATCACTCTAATGACACCACTAAGACCCCTAACAACATGGATCACTCTAATGACACCACCAAGACCCCTTACAACATGGATCACTCTGTCACCACTAAGACCCCTAACAACATGGATCACTCTAATGACACCACTGAGACCCCTAACAACATGGATCACTCTAATGACACCACTAAGCCCCCAAACAACATGGATCACTCTAATGACACCACCAAGACCGCTAACAACATTGATCACTCTAATGACACCACCAAGACCCAAACAACATGGATCACTCTGTCACCACTAAGACCCTTACAACATGGATCCCTCTGTCACCACTAAGACCCTAACAACATTGATAACTCTAATGACACCACTAAGACCCCTAACAACATGGATCACTCTAATGACACCACCAAGACCCCTAACAACATTGATCACTCTAATGACACCACCAAGACCCCTAACAACATGGATCACTCTAATGACACCACTAAGACCCCTAACAACATGGATCACTTTAATGACACCACCAAGCCCCTAACAACATGGATCACTCTGTCACCACTAAGAACCCTTACAACATGGATCACTCTAATGACAACACCAAGACCCTTACAACATGGATCACTCTAATGACACCACTAAGACCCCTAACAACATGGATCACTCTAATGACACCACCAAGACCCCTAACAACATGGATCACTCTGTCACCACTAAGAACCCTTACAACATGGATCACTCTAATGACACCACTAAGACCCCTAACAACATGGATCACTCTAATGACCCCACTAAGACCCCTAACAACATGGATCACTCTAATGACACCACTAAGACCCCTAACAACATGGATCACTTTAATGACACCACCAAGCCCCTAACAACATGGATCACTCTGTCACCACTAAGAACCCTTACAACATGGATCACTCTAATGACAACACCAAGACCCTTACAACATGGATCACTCTAATGACACCACTAAGACCCTCACAACATGGATCACTCTAATGACACGACTAAGACCCTTACAACATGGATCACTCTAATGACACCACTAAGACCCCTAACAACATGGATCACTCTAATGACACCACTAAGACCCTAACAACATGGATCACTCTAATGACCCCATTAAGACCCCTAACAACATGGATAACTCTGTCACCACTAAGAACCCTAACAACATGGATCACTCTAATGACACCACTAAGACCCTTACAACATGGATCACTCTAATGACACGACTAAGACCCTTACAACATGGATCACTCTAATGACACCACTAAGACCCCTAACAACATGGATCACTCTAATGACCCCACTAAGACCCCTAACAACATGGATCACTCTAATGACACCACTAAGACCCATAACAACATGGATCACTCTAATGACACGACTAAGACCCCTAAAAACATGGATCACTCTAATGACACCACTAAGACCCCTAACAACATGGATCACTCTAATGACACCACCAAGACCCCTTACAACATGGATCACTCTGTCACCACTAAGACCCCTAACAACATGGATCACTCTAATGACCCCACTAAGACCCCTAACAACATGGATCACTCTAATGTCACCACCTGCATTTTTGGTTTTATGTACTTTATGACTGATGTCATCCACCTGCTATTTGAAATATATTTCAAACTGATAATTTTACTAAATTAGTATGCATTCCAGCCCTACTAGAGCTGAGGACCCAGTGACCCACAGACTTTCCACTGAACTCTCCCTGCACATCGTGTTGGATTCTAGTCCAACAGAAACTGAACTCCCCCTGCATATTGTATTGTATTCTAGTCCAACAGAAACTGAACTCCCCCTGCATATTGTATTGTATTCTAGTCCAACAGAAACGGAACTCCCCCTGCATATTGTATTGTATTCTAGTCCAACAGAAACGGAATTCCCCCTGCATATTGTATTGTATTCTAGTCCAACAGAAACTGAACTCCCCTGCATATTGTATTGTATTCTAGTCCAACAGAAACTGAACTCCCCCTGCATATTGTATTGTATTCTAGTCCAACAGAAACTGAACTCCCATATTGTATTGTATTCTAGTCCAACAGAAACGGAACTCCCCCTGCATATTGTATTGTATTCTAGTCCAACAGAAACGGAACTCCCCCTGCATATTGTATTGTATTCTAGTCCAACAGAAACTGAAATCCCCCTGCATATTGTATTGTATTCTAGTCCAACAGAAACTGAACTCCCCTTGCATATTGTATTGTATTCTAGTCCAACAGAAACGGAATTCCCCCTGCATATTGTATTGTATTCTAGTCCAACAGAAACTGAACTCCCCCTGCATATTGTATTGTATTCTAGTCCAACAGAAACTGAACTCCCCCTGCATATTGTATTCTAGTCCAACAGAAACTGAACTCCCATATTGTATTGTATTCTAGTCCAACAGAAACTGAACTCCCCTGCATATTGTATTGTATTCTAGTCCAACAGAAACTGAACTCCCCTGCATATTGTATTGTATTCTAGTCCAACAGAAACAGAACTCCCCCTGCATATTGTATTGTATTCTAGTCCAACAGAAACTGAACTCCCATATTGTATTGTATTCTAGTCCAACAGAAACGGAACTCCCCTGCATATTGTATTGTATTCTAGTCCAACATAAACTGAACTCCCCTGCATATTGTATTGTATTCTAGTCCAACAGAAACTGAACTCCCCTGCATATTGTATTGTATTCTAGTCCAACAGAAACGGAACTCCCCCTGCATATTGTATTGTATTCTAGTCCAACAGAAACTGAACTCCCCTGCATATTGTATTGTATTCTAGTCCAACAGAAACTGAACTCCCATATTGTATTGTATTCTAGTCCAACAGAAAATGAACTCCCCTGCATATTGTATTGTATTCTAGTCCAACAGAAACGGAATTCCCCCTGCATATTGTATTGTATTCTAGTCCAACAGAAACTGAACTCCCCTGCATATTGTATTGTATTCTAGTCCAACAGAAACTGAACTCCCCTGCATATTGTATTGTATTCTAGTCCAACAGAAACTGAACTCCCATATTGTATTGTATTCTAGTCCAACAGAAAATGAACTCCCCCTGCATATTGTATTGTATTCTAGTCCAACAGAAACGGAACTCCCCCTGCATATTGTATTGTATTCTAGTCCAACAGAAACTGAACTCCCCCTGCATATTGTATTGTATTCTAGTCCAACAGAAACTGAACTCCCCTGCATATTGTATTGTATTCTAGTCCAACAGAAACGGAACTCCCCCTGCATATTGTATTGTATTCTAGTCCAACAGAAACTGAACTCCCCTGCATATTGTATTGTATTCTAGTCCAACAGAAACTGAACTCCCCTGCATATTGTATTGTATTCTAGTCCAACAGAAACTGAACTCCCCCTGCGTTTTGTATTGTATTCTAGTCCAACAGAAACGGAATTCCCCCTGCATATTGTATTGTATTCTAGTCCAACAGAAACTGAACTCCCCTGCATATTGTATTGTATTCTAGTCCAACAGAAACTGAACTCCCCTGCATATTGTATTGTATTCTAGTCCAACAGAAACTGAACTCCCATATTGTATTGTATTCTAGTCCAACAGAAACTGAACTCCCATATTGTATTGAATTCAAGTCCAACAGAAACTGAACTCCCCTTGCATATTGTATTGTATTCTAGTCCAACAGAAACGGAATTCCCCCTGCATATTGTATTGTATTCTAGTCCAACAGAAACTGAACTCCCCTGCATATTGTATTGTATTCTAGTCCAACAGAAACTGAACTCCCCTGCATATTGTATTGTATTCTAGTCCAACAGAAACTGAACTCCCCTGCATATTGTATTGTATTCTAGTCCAACAGAAACTGAACTCCCCTGCATATTGTATTGTATTCTAGTCCAACAGAAACTGAACTCCCCTGCATATTGTATTGTATTCTAGTCCAACAGAAACTGAACTCCCCCTGCATATTGTATTGTATTCTAGTCCAACAGAAACTGAACTCCCCCTGCATATTGTATTGTATTCTAGTCCAACAGAAACTGAACTCCCCCTGCATATTGTATTGTATTCTAGTCCAACAGAAACTGAACTCCCCCTGCATATTGTATTGTATTCTAGTCCAACAGAAACTGAACTCACATATTGTATTGTATTCTAGTCCAACAGAAACTGAACTCCCCTGCATATTGTATTGTATTCTAGTCCAACAGAAACTGAACTCCCCTGCATATTGTATTGTATTCTAGTCCAACAGAAAATGAACTCCCCTGCATATTGTATTGTATTCTAGTCCAACAGAAACTGAACTCCCCCTGCATATTGTATTGTATTCTAGTCCAACAGAAACTGAACTCCCCTGCATATTGTATTGTATTCTAGTCCAACAGAAACTGAACTCCCCCTGCATATTGTATTGTATTCTAGTCCAACAGAAACTGAACTCCCCCTGCATATTGTATTGTATTCTAGTCCAACAGAAACTGAACTCCCCTGCATATTGTATTGTATTCCAGTTCAACAGAAACCCTTTGACAGAGCTTTACTCTCTTTGTGTGGCTGCCAGTTTGCAAATTTGTTTGAAATTCTTTGGGGATATTATTTTCTCTTTGGAAAGCTTCTTCTTAAGGCGCATCAATACGCTATGTTCTCATTCCCCTTGTCCCGTTCACCACCACTTACAGGATTACTATGTCATGGTGGAAATGTTCTTTTTGGGTCACCTCATGTTTTTATATTGGTGGACAATTTCAAGAAGATCTTGAGGTTTTTCATAACAGAATGTATACAAGGCAGGATAAACGAGTAACCTCTGGAAATTAAATTCCTTGAACCTTTTCCCTGACGTTCTTCTTCTATTGCCTTATTGGGGGCTGTGTAATCAACTTCGGTGACCCTAGAACCATTTTGCCTCTCAATGGTTAATTGTGTACTTTGCCTCAAGCCCGTGCCAACCTACAATACCAGTCGAAAGTTCGGACACACCTATTCATTCAAGGGTTTTTCTTTATTTTTTACTAATTTCTACATTGTAGAACAATAGTGAAGACATCACAACTATGAATTAACAGATATGGAATCATGTGGTAACCAAAAAGTGTTAAACAAATCAAAATATATTTTATACTTTAGATTCTTCAAAGTAGCCACACTTTGTCTTGATGACAGCTTTGCAAACTCTTGGCATTCTCTCAACCAGCTTCACCTGGAATGCTTTTCCAACAGTCTTCAAGGAGTTCACACATTTGCTGAGCACTTGTTGGTGGCTTTTTCTTCACTCTGCAGTCCAACTCATCCCAAGCCATCTCAATTGGGTTGAGGTCAGGTGAATGTGGAGGCCAGGTCATCGGATGCAGCACTTCATCACTCTAGTTCTTGGTCAAATAGCCCTTACACAGCCAGGAGGTGTGTTTTGGGTCATTGTCCTGTTGGAAAACAAATGATAGTCCCACTAAGTGCATACCAAATGAGTGGGGTATAGCTGCAGAATGCTGTGGTAGCCATGCTGGTTAAGTGTGCCTTGAATTATAAATCACAGACAGTGTCACCAGCAAAACACCCACACACCATCACACCTCCTCTTCCATCCTTCATGGTGGGAACCACACATCCGTTCACCTACTCTGCTTCTCACAAAGACACAGCGGTTGGAACCAAAAATCTCAAATTTGGACCCATGAGACAGTTCCCATTGGTATAATGTCCATTGCTCATTGAGATCAATAGAGTCCATATTAACAAAGGACATTGAAGGACTAACAGTACAGTTATTTAGCTATAAATACGGTACTATAGAGGCACAGAATAAGTTAGAGGAAAAACAAAAATAAATGGAGAAATTTATTCAAGAAAGATCCAATATAATATGTTTTAAAAATAAAGCAAACTGGATGGAAAATGCACCAAATTCTTTTTTAATCTTCAATATAGAAATGCTACCAAAAAAAAAAAGGTATTTACTTGTTACAAATGATGGAGTCACGCATGATTCACCAAATGATATTTTGAAAGAGGAAGTAAAGTACTTTAAGAATATGTTTTCATTTCAGGCTCCTCCATCTCCACTGACTGAAACTAATTGTATGGATTTTTTTCCTAATAATATTATAAAATTAACATCTGTACAGAAAGACTCATGTGAAGGCCACATTTCAGAGGAGGAACTGCTTGATGCAATTGGGGCTTTAAGGATGGAAAAAGTCCAGGGCTGGATGGCATAACAGTGGAAGTATACAAAACTTTTTTGAAATACTCAAAGGACCATTATTAGCATGTTTTAACCACTCCTATATAAATGGTAGATTATCAGACACGCAACAAGAAGGTCTGATATCATTATTACTGAAACAGGACCCAAGTGGTATATATAAAGATCCAGTCCATTTAAAAAATTGGAGACCTCTTACACTTCAGTGTTGTGATGCAAAAATCCTAGCAAAATGCTTGGCGTATAGAATTTAAAAAGTATTGTCAGATATTATTCATCCTAATAAGACAGGTTTTTTACATGGACGATACATTGGAGATAATATAAGACAAGTACTGGAAACAATAGAATACTATGAAATAACGGGGAAACCAGGCCTGGTTTTCATAGCTGATTTTGAAAAGGCTTTTGATGAAGTACAGCTGGAGTTCATATATAAATGCCTAGAATATTTCAATTTTGGGGAATCTCTTATAAAATGGGTTACGGTTATGTATAGTATCCCTACGTGTAAAATAGTAAATAATGGCTACATCTCAGAAAGTTTTAAACTCTCTAGAGGAGTAAAACAAGGTCGTCCACTATCGGCATATCGATTTATTATTGCCATTGAAATGTTAGCTGCTAAGATTAGATCCAACAATAATATTAAGGGATTAGAAATCCATGGCCTAAAAAACTAAGGTGTCATTGTACGCTGATGATTCATGTTTTCTTTTAAAACCACAAGTAGAGTCTCTCCACAGCCTCATAGAGGATCTAGATACATTTGCTATTCTCTCTGGATTAAAACCAAATCATGATAGGTGTACGTATTACGTATTGGATCACAAAAAAATGCAAATTTTACATTACCAGGGAGTTTATCAATAAAATGGTCTGATTGTCACGTTCGGACCTTAGTTCTTTGGTTATGTCTTTGTTTAGTATGGTCAGGACGTGAGTTGGGTGGGTTGTCTATTTTCCTTTTTCTATGATTTGGGATTTCGGTGTTTGGCCAGGTATGGTTCTCAATCAGAGGCAGCTGTATATCGTTGTCCCTGATTGAGAACCATACTTAGGTAACCTGGTCTCACTTTTGAGTGGTGGGTGATTGTTTCCTATGTCTGTGTGTCCACACGAAACTGTTTCGGTTTGTTATTTCACTTTGCTATTTTTGTATTTTGTGGTGTTCAGTTTGTTCTATTAAATATGGGCACTTAACACTCTGCGCATTGGTCCTCCTCTTCTCCTTCATACGACGACCGTTACACTGATGGAGATGTGGACATACTCGGTATACAAATCCCAAAAGAAAGAAATGATCTCACTCCAATACATTTTTATTGAAAGTTAGCAAAAATAGATAAGATATTGCTACCTTGGAAAGGAAAATACCTGTCTATTTGTGGAAAAATCACCCTGATGAACTCTTTAGTCATATCACAATTTATCTATTTGCTTATGGTTTTGCCTACACCTAGTGACCTGCTTTTTAAATTATATGAACATAAAATGTTCAATTTTATATGGAACAACAAGTCAGATAAAATTAAAAGGGCCTATTCATGTAATGAATATGAATTCGGAGGGCAGAAATGATTAAATATTAAAGCATTAGACCTCTCACTAAAGGCATCAGTCATACAAAAGTTATACTTAAATCCAAACTAGTTCTCTAGTAAATTGGTACGAATGTCTCATCCTATGTTCAAGAAGGGCCTTTTTCCCTTTATTCAGATTACACCGGCCCACTTTCAGTTGTTTGAAAACTCCAAAATATCTTCATTTTTTAAACAAGCCTTAGAAAGTTGGTTGTAATTTCAGTTTAATCCACCTGAAAAGACCGAACAAATAACACAACAAATATTGTGGTTAAATTGAAATATACTTATTGATTTAAAAAAGGTATAATTTTAGTGAATGATATCATAAATAGGACTGGTGGAGTTATGTCACACATGCAGCTAACACAGACATATGGAAATGTCTGCTCTACCAAAAATTAATTGCAGCATTACCGCAAAAATGGAAGAGGCAAGTAGAAGGGGAAAAAAAGTAAGGAACTTGTATGTCTTGTATGTCTTGTATGTCGGCCCTTAACATAAATGGTTAAAGAAAAGTGTGATAAATAAAAACATATACCAATTTCATTTAAAGACCAAAACTGACAGCTGTGCCATATAAATTGCTAAATAGTTGTGAAGAGATTTTCGATGTACCCATTCCATGGCACATGGTTTATGAATTGATACGCAAAACAGCGGCAGATGCAAAACTTCACATTTTTCTATTTAAATTACTATACAAATTTCTTGCAACTAATAGAATGTTATATATATACAATCTTCCCAGCTCTGCAGATTCTGCTGTGAGGAGGCAGAGTCATCATTTATTTTGGTATTGTCCATATGTAGCTCGTTTTTGGTCACAGGTCCAGGAATGGCTGAAGAATTGCAACATTTGCCTAGAACTAACGCTGCAGACAGCAATACTGGGTGATTTGAAAAGACATAGTCAATCAATCAATAATATAATAATTATTTTAGCAAAAATGTTTATTTTTAATTTACAATCTGTAGAAGCTATGCAAATAGAAAGGTTCAAGTCGTTTGTGAAGCATCACAGCACAGTTGAAACATATATGGGAAATAGAAATCCAAAATGGATGGTGTTGAGAGATAGATGGGAGAGGTTGAATGGAGCTGAAGGGTGGGACTGGATGATGTTGAGAGATAAATGGGAGCGGTTGAATGGAGCTGAAGGGTGGGACTGGATGATGTTGAGAGATAGATGGGAGGGTTGAATGGAGCTGAAGGGTGGGACTGGATGATGTTGAGAGATAGATGGGAGGGGTTGAATGGAGCTGAAGGGAGGGACTGGATGATGTTGAGAGATAGATGGGAGGGGGTGAATGGAGCTGAAGGGTGGGACTGGATGATGTTGAGAGATAAATGGGAGGGGTTGAATGGAGCTGAAGGGTGGGACTGGATGATGTTGAGAGATAGATGGGAGGGGTTGAATGGAGCTGAAGGGTGGACTGGATGATGTTGAGAGATAGATGGGAGAGGTTGAATGGAGCTGAAGGGTGGGACTGGATGATGTTGAGAGATAGATGGGAGGGGTTGAATGGAGCTGAAGGGTGGGACTGGATGATGTTGAGAGATAGATGGGAGAGGTGGAATGGAGCTGAAGGGTGGGACTGGATGATGTTGAGAGATAAATGGGAGGGGTTGAATGGAGCTAAAGGGTGGGACTGGATGATGTTGAGAGATAGATGGGAGGGTTGAATGGAGCTGAAGGGTGGGACTGGATGATGTTGAGAGATAGATGGGAGGGGTTGAATGGAGCTGAAGGGAGGGACTGGATGATGTTGAGAGATAGATGGGAGGGGTTGAATGGAGCTGAAGGGTGGGACTGGATGATGTTGAGAGATAGATGGGAGGGGTTGAATGGAGCTGAAGGGTGGGACTGGATGGTGTTGAGAGGTAGATGGGAGGGGTTGAATGGAGCTGAAGGGTGGGACTGGATGGTGTTGAGAGGTAGATGGGAGAGGTTGAGTGGAGCTGAAGGGTCTAATAACAAGATAAAACATGTAGAACATACGGGGTCTGTAAATGTATATATGTTCAGAAATGTTGTGAAATAGCACAGTTACAAATTTAAATCAAACTGGATGGACATCAGAAATAGAGGAAGGACTAAAAACAAACAAAGAATAACTATTGTAAAATAGACTGTGAATGTAAAATGTGTATGAAGATGTGTAAATTGAAGGTAGAAGCCGAAGTGTTTATTAGTTTACTTCAATTGGGGGATCGGGGGTAGGGTTTGGGGAATAATAATAAAGGTATATTCTTTTAAAAAGTATGTATGTATATATAGGTATGTGTATGTAAATATGTGTATATATATATGTATATATAGGTATGTGTATATAAATATGTGTATATATATATGTATATATAGGTATGTGTATGTAAATATGTGTATATGTATGTCTATATAGGTATGTGTATGTAAATATGTGTATATATATGTCTATATAGGTATGTGTATGTAAATATGTGTATATATATGTCTATATAGGTATGTGTATGTAAATATGTGTGTATGCATGTCTATATAGGTATGTGTATATATATGTGTATATGTCTATATAGGTATGTATATATGTGTGTGTCTATATAGGTATGTGTATGTATATATGTATATAGGTATATAGGTATACTGTGTTATTGACTTGTTAATTGTTTACTCCATGTGTAACTCTGTGTTGTCTGTTCACACTGCTATGCTTTATCTTGGCCAGGTCGCAGTTGCAAACGAGAACTTGTTCTCAACTAGCCTACCTGGTTAAATAAAGGTGAAATAAAAAATTATAAAAAAATCAAAAAAGATCAGCTGTCTTAACACCGTAACAGCATCAGATCAGAAGTCTTAACACTGTAACAGCATCAGATCAGCTGTCCTAACACCGTAACAGTGTCAGATCAGCTGTCTTAACACCGTAACAGTGTCAGATCAGCTGTCTTAACACCGTAACATTGTCAGATCAGCTGTCCTAACACCGTAACAGCTTCAGATCAGCTGTCCTAACACCGTAACAGTGTCAGATCAGCTGTCCTAACACCGTTACAGCATCAGATCGGGTGTCTTAACGCCGTAACAGTGTCAGATCAGCTGTCTTAACACCGTAACAGCATCAGATCAGAAGTCTTAACACTGTAACAGCATCAGATCAGCTGTCCTAACACCGTAACAGTGTCAGATCAGCTGTCTTAACACCGTAACAGTGTCAGATCAGCTGTCTTAACACCGTAACATTGTCAGATCAGCTGTCCTAACACCGTAACAGCTTCAGATCAGCTGTCCTAACACCGTAACAGTGTCAGATCAGCTGTCCTAACACCGTTACAGCATCAGATCGGGTGTCTTAATGCCGTAACAGTGTCAGATCAGCTGTCTTAACACCGTAACAGTGTAAGATCAGCTGTCTTAACACCGTAACAGCATAAGATCAGCTGTCTTAACAGCATCAGATCAGCTGTCTTAACACCATAACAGCATCAGATCAGCAGTCCTAACACCGTAACAGCATCAGATCAGCTGTCTTAACACCGTAACAGCATAAGATCAGCTGTCTTAACACCATAACAGTGTCAGATCAGCTGTTTTAACACCGTAACAGTGTCAGATCAGCAGTCTTAACACCATAACATCATAAGATCAGCTGTCTTAACACCGTAACAGTGTCAGATCAGCTGTCTTAACACCGTAACAGCATAAGATCTGCTGTCTTAACAGCATCAGATCAGCTGGATTAACACCGTAACAGCATCAGATCAGCAGTCCTAACACCGTAACAGCATCAGATCAGCTGTCTTAACACCATAACAGTTTCAGATCAGCTGTCTTAACACCGTAACAGCCTCAGATCAGCAGTCCTAACACCGTAACAGCATCAGATCAGCTGTCTTAACACCATAACAGTGTCAGATCAGCTGTCTTAACACCGTAACAGCCTCAGATCAGCTGTCTTAACACCGTAACAGTGTCAGATCAGCTGTCCTAACACCGTAACAGTGTCAGATCAGCTGTCTTAACACCGTAACAGTGTCAGATCAGCTGTCTTAACACCGTAACAGCATCAGATCAGATGTCCTAACACCGTAACAGTGTCAGATCAGCTGTCTTAACACTGTGACAGCATTAGATCAGCTTTCCTAACACCGTAACAGTGTCAGATCAGCTGTCTTAACACCGTAACAGTGTCAGGCAGCTGTCTTAACACCGTAACAGCATCAGATCAGCTGTCTTAACACTGTAACAGTGTCAGATCAGCTGTCTTAACTCCGTAACACTGTCAGATCAGCTGTCTTAACACCGTAACAGCGTCAGATCAGCTGTCCTAACACTGTAATAGTGTCAGATCAGCTGTCGTAACACCGTAACAGCATCAGATCGGCTGTCTTAACACCGTAACAGCATAAGATCAGCTGTCTTAACCCCGTAACAGCATCAGATAAGCTGTCTTAACACCGTAACAGTGTCAGATCAGCTGTCTTAACACCATAACAGCATAAGATCAGCTGTCTTAACACCGTAACAGTGTCAGATCAGCTGTCTTAACACCGTAACAGCATAAGATCAGCTGCCTTAACACCATAACAGCATAAGATCAGCTGTCTTAACAGTTCAGATCAGCAGTCCTAACAGCATAACAGCATAAGATCAACTGTCTTAACACCGTAATAGCATCAGATCAGCTATCTTAACACTGTAACAGCATCAGATCAGCTGTCCTAACACCGTAACAGTGTCAGATCAGCTCTCTTAACACCGTAACAGTGTCAGATCAACTGTCTTAACACCGTAACAGCATCAGATCAGCTGTCTTAACACCATAACAGTGTCAGATCAGCTGTCTTAACACCGTAAAAGTGTCAGATCACCTGTCTTAACACCGTAACAGCATCAGATCAGATGTCCTAACACCGTAACAGTGTCAGATCAGCTGTCTTAACACTGTAACAGCATTAGATCAGCTGTCCTAACACCGTAACAGTGTCAGATCAGCTGTCTTAACACCGTAACAGCATCAGATCAGCTGACTTAACACTGTAACAGTGTCAGATCAGCTGTCTTAACTCCGTAACACTGTCAGATCAGCTGTCTTAACACCGTAACAGCGTCAGATCAGCTGTCCTAACACTGTAATAGTGTCAGATCAGCTGTCGTAACACCGTAACAGCATCAGATCGGCTGTCTTAACACCGTAACAGCATAAGATCAGCTGTCTTAACCCCGTAACAGCATCAGATAAGCTGTCTTAACACCGTAACAGTGTCAGATCAGCTGTCTTAACACCATAACAGCATAAGATCAGCTGTCTTAACACCGTAACAGTGTCAGATCAGCTGTCTTAACACCGTAACAGCATAAGATCAGCTGCCTTAACACCATAACAGCATAAGATCAGCTGTCTTAACAGTTCAGATCAGCAGTCCTAACACCGTAACAGCATAAGATCAGCTGTCTTAACACCGTAATAGCATCAGATCAGCTATCTTAACACTGTAAGAGTGTCAGATCAGCTGTCTTAACACTGTAACAGCATCAGATCAGCTGTCCTAACACCGTAACAGTGTCAGATCAGCTCTCTTAACACCGTAACAGTGTCAGATCAACTGTCTTAACACCGTAAAAGTGTCAGATCACCTGTCTTAACACCGTAACAGCATCAGATCAGATGTCCTAACACCGTAACAGTGTCAGATCAGCTGTCTTAACACTGTAACAGCATTAGATCAGCTGTCCTAACACCGTAACAGTGTCAGATCAACTGTCTTAACACCGTAACAGCATCAGATCAGCTGTCTTAACACCATAACAGTGTCAGATCACCTGTCTTAACACCGTAACAGCATCAGATCAGATGTCCTAACACCGTAACAGTGTCAGATCAGCTATCTTAACACTGTAACAGCATTAGATCAGCTGTCCTAACACCGTAACAGTGTCAGATCAGCTGTCTTAACACCGTAACAGTGTCAGATCAGCTATCTTAACACCGTAACAGCATCAGATCAGCTGTCTTAACACTGTAACAGTGTCAGATCAGCTGTCTTAACTCCGTAACACTGTCAGATCAGCTGTCTTAACACCGTAACAGCGTCAGATCAGCTGTCCTAACACTGTAATAGTGTCAGATCAGCTGTCGTAACACCGTAACAGCATCAGATCGGCTGTCTTAACACCGTAACAGCATAAGATCAGCTGTCTTAACCCCGTAACAGCATCAGATAAGCTGTCTTAACACCGTAACAGTGTCAGATCAGCTGTCTTAACACCATAACAGCATAAGATCAGCTGTCTTAACACCGTAACAGTGTCAGATCAGCTGTCTTAACACCGTAACAGCATAAGATCAGCTGCCTTAACACCATAACAGCATAAGATCAGCTGTCTTAACAGTTCAGATCAGCAGTACTAACACCGTAACAGCATAAGATCAGCTGTCTTAACACCGTAATAGCATCAGATCAGCTATCTTAACACTGTAAGAGTGTCAGATCAGCTGTCCTAACACCGTAACAGTGTCAGATCAGCTGTCTTAACACCGTAACAGTGTCAGATCAGCTGTCTTAACACCGTAACAGCATCAGATCAGATGTCCTAACACCGTAACAGTGTCAGATCAGCTGTCTTAACACTGTGACAGCATTAGATCAGCTGTCCTAACACCGTAACAGTGTCAGATCAGCTGTCTTAACACCGTAACAGTGTCAGGCAGCTGTCTTAACACCGTAACAGCATCAGATCAGCTGTCTTAACACTGTAACAGTGTCAGATCAGCTGTCTTAACTCCGTAACACTGTCAGATCAGCTGTCTTAACACCGTAACAGCGTCAGATCAGCTGTCCTAACACTGTAGTAGTGTCAGATCAGCTGTCGTAACACCGTAACAGCATCAGATCGGCTGTCTTAACACCGTAACAGCATAAGATCAGCTGTCTTAACCCCGTAACAGCATCAGATAAGCTGTCTTAACACCGTAACAGTGTCAGATCAGCTGTCTTAACACCATAACAGCATAAGATCAGCTGTCTTAACACCGTAACAGTGTCAGATCAGCTGTCTTAACACCGTAACAGCATAAGATCAGCTGCCTTAACACCATAACAGCATAAGATCAGCTGTCTTAACAGTTCAGATCAGCAGTCCTAACACCGTAACAGCATAAGATCAACTGTCTTAACACCGTAATAGCATCAGATCAGCTATCTTAACACTGTAACAGCATCAGATCAGCTGTCCTAACACCGTAACAGTGTCAGATCAGCTCTCTTAACACCGTAACAGTGTCAGATCAACTGTCTTAACACCGTAACAGCATCAGATCAGCTGTCTTAACACCATAACAGTGTCAGATCAGCTGTCTTAACACCGTAAAAGTGTCAGATCACCTGTCTTAACACCGTAACAGCATCAGATCAGATGTCCTAACACCGTAACAGTGTCAGATCAGCTGTCTTAACACTGTAACAGCATTAGATCAGCTGTCCTAACACTGTAACAGTGTCAGATCAGCTGTCTTAACACCGTAACAGTGTCAGATCAGCTGTCTTAACACCGTAACAGCATCAGATCAGCTGTCTTAACACTGTAACAGTGTCAGATCAGCTGTCTTAACTCTGTAACACTGTCAGATCAGCTGTCTTAACACCGTAACAGCGTCAGATCAGCTGTCCTAACACTGTAATAGTGTCAGATAAGCTGTCTTAACACCGTAACAGTGTCAGATCAGCTGTCTTAACACCATAACAGCATAAGATCAGCTGTCTTAACACCGTAACAGTGTCAGATCAGCTGTCTTAACACCGTAACAGCATAAGATCAGCTGCCTTAACACCATAACAGCATAAGATCAGCTGTCTTAACAGTTCAGATCAGCAGTCCTAACACCGTAACAGCATAAGATCAGCTGTCTTAACACCGTAATAGCATCAGATCAGCTATCTTAACACTGTAAGAGTGTCAGATCAGCTGTCTTAACACTGTAACAGCATCAGATCAGCTGTCCTAACACCGTAACAGCGTCAGATCAGCTGTCTTAACTCCGTAACACTGTCAGATCAGCTGTCTTAACACCGTAACAGCGTCAGATCAGCTGTCCTAACACTGTAATAGTGTCAGATCAGCTGTCGTAACACCGTAACAGCATCAGATCGGCTGTCTTAACACCGTAACAGCATAAGATCAGCTGTCTTAACCCCGTAACAGCATCAGATAAGCTGTCTTAACACCGTAACAGTGTCAGATCAGCTGTCTTAACACCATAACAGCATAAGATCAGCTGTCTTAACAGTTCAGATCAGCAGTCCTAACACCGTAACAGCATATGATCAGCTGTCTTAACACCGTAATAGCATCAGGTCAGCTATCTTAACACTGTAAGCGTGTCAGATCAGCTGTCTTAACACTGTAACAGCATCAGATCAGCTGTCCTAACACCGTAACAGTGTCAGATCAGCTCTCTTAACACCGTAACAGTGTCAGATCAACTGTCTTAACACCGTAACAGCATCAGATCAGCTGTCTTAACACCATAACAGTGTCAGATCAGCTGTCTTAACACCGTAAAAGTGTCAGATCACCTGTCTTAACACCGTAACAGCATCAGATCAGATGTCCTAACACCGTAACAGTGTCAGATCAGCTGTCTTAACACTGTAACAGCATTAGATCAGCTGTCCTAACACCGTAACAGTGTCAGATCAGCTGTCTTAACACCGTAACAGTGTCAGATCAGCTATCTTAACACCGTAACAGCATCAGATCAGCTGTCTTAACACTGTAACAGTGTCAGATCAGCTGTCTTAACTCCGTAACACTGTCAGATCAGCTGTCTTAACACCGTAACAGCGTCAGATCAGCTGTCCTAACACTGTAATAGTGTCAGATCAGCTGTCGTAACACCGTAACAGCATCAGATCGGCTGTCTTAACACCGTAACAGCATAAGATCAGCTGTCTTAACCCCGTAACAGCATCAGATAAGCTGTCTTAACACCGTAACAGTGTCAGATCAGCTGTCTTAACACCATAACAGCATAAGATCAGCTGTCTTAACACCGTAACAGTGTCAGATCAGCTGTCTTAACACCGTAACAGCATAAGATCAGCTGCCTTAACACCATAACACCATAACAGCATAAGATCAGCTGTCTTAACAGTTCAGATCAGCAGTACTAACACCGTAACAGCATAAGATCAGCTGTCTTAACACCGTAATAGCATCAGATCAGCTATCTTAACACTGTAAGAGTGTCAGATCAGCTGTCTTAACACTGTAACAGCATCAGATCAGCTGTCCTAACACCGTAACAGTGTCAGATCAGCTCTCTTAACACCGTAACAGTGTCAGATCAACTGTCTTAACACCGTAACAGCATCAGATCAGCTGTCTTAACACCATAACAGTGTCAGATCAGCTGTCTTAACACCGTAAAAGTGTCAGATCACCTGTCTTAACACCGTAACAGCATCAGATCAGATGTCCTAACACCGTAACAGTGTCAGATCAGCTGTCTTAACACTGTAACAGCATTAGATCAGCTGTCCTAACACCGTAACAGTGTCAGATCAGCTGTCTTAACACCGTAACAGTGTCAGATCAGCTATCTTAACACCGTAACAGCATCAGATCAGCTGTCTTAACACTGTAACAGTGTCAGATCAGCTGTCTTAACTCCGTAACACTGTCAGATCAGCTGTCTTAACACCGTAACAGCGTCAGATCAGCTGTCCTAACACTGTAATAGTGTCAGATCAGCTGTCGTAACACCGTAACAGCATCAGATCGGCTGTCTTAACACCGTAACAGCATAAGATCAGCTGTCTTAACCCCGTAACAGCATCAGATAAGCTGTCTTAACACCGTAACAGTGTCAGATCAGCTGTCTTAACACCATAACAGCATAAGATCAGCTGTCTTAACACCGTAACAGTGTCAGATCAGCTGTCTTAACACCGTAACAGCATAAGATCAGCTGCCTTAACACCATAACACCATAACAGCATAAGATAAGCTGTCTTAACAGTTCAGATCAGCAGTACTAACACCGTAACAGCATAAGATCAGCTGTCTTAACACCGTAATAGCATCAGATCAGCTATCTTAACACTGTAAGAGTGTCAGATCAGCTGTCCTAACACCGTAACAGTGTCAGATCAGCTGTCTTAACACCGTAACAGTGTCAGATCAGCTGTCTTAACACCGTAACAGCATCAGATCAGATGTCCTAACACCGTAACAGTGTCAGATCAGCTGTCTTAACACTGTGACAGCATTAGATCAGCTTTCCTAACACCGTAACAGTGTCAGATCAGCTGTCTTAACACCGTAACAGTGTCAGGCAGCTGTCTTAACACCGTAACAGCATCAGATCAGCTGTCTTAACACTGTAACAGTGTCAGATCAGCTGTCTTAACTCCGTAACACTGTCAGATCAGCTGTCTTAACACCGTAACAGCGTCAGATCAGCTGTCCTAACACTGTAATAGTGTCAGATCAGCTGTCGTAACACCGTAACAGCATCAGATCGGCTGTCTTAACACCGTAACAGCATAAGATCAGCTGTCTTAACCCCGTAACAGCATCAGATAAGCTGTCTTAACACCGTAACAGTGTCAGATCAGCTGTCTTAACACCATAACAGCATAAGATCAGCTGTCTTAACACCGTAACAGTGTCAGATCAGCTGTCTTAACACCGTAACAGCATAAGATCAGCTGCCTTAACACCATAACAGCATAAGATCAGCTGTCTTAACAGTTCAGATCAGCAGTCCTAACACCATAACAGCATAAGATCAACTGTCTTAACACCGTAATAGCATCAGATCAGCTATCTTAACACTGTAACAGCATCAGATCAGCTGTCCTAACACCGTAACAGTGTCAGATCAGCTCTCTTAACACCGTAACAGTGTCAGATCAACTGTCTTAACACCGTAACAGCATCAGATCAGCTGTCTTAACACCATAACAGTGTCAGATCAGCTGTCTTAACACCGTAAAAGTGTCAGATCACCTGTCTTAACACCGTAACAGCATCAGATCAGATGACCTAACACCGTAACAGTGTCAGATCAGCTGTCTTAACACTGTAACAGCATTAGATCAGCTGTCCTAACACCGTAACAGTGTCAGATCAGCTGTCTTAACACCGTAACAGTGTCAGATCAGCTGTCTTAACACCGTAACAGCATCAGATCAGCTGACTTAACACTGTAACAGTGTCAGATCAGCTGTCTTAACTCCGTAACACTGTCAGATCAGCTGTCTTAACACCGTAACAGCGTCAGATCAGCTGTCCTAACACTGTAATAGTGTCAGATCAGCTGTCGTAACACCGTAACAGCATCAGATCGGCTGTCTTAACACCGTAACAGCATAAGATCAGCTGTCTTAACCCCGTAACAGCATCAGATAAGCTGTCTTAACACCGTAACAGTGTCAGATCAGCTGTCTTAACACCATAACAGCATAAGATCAGCTGTCTTAACACTGTAACAGTGTCAGATCAGCTGTCTTAACACCGTAACAGCATAAGATCAGCTGCCTTAACACCATAACAGCATAAGATCAGCTGTCTTAACAGTTCAGATCAGCAGTCCTAACACCGTAACAGCATAAGATCAGCTGTCTTAACACCGTAATAGCATCAGATCAGCTATCTTAACACTGTAAGAGTGTCAGATCAGCTGTCTTAACACTGTAACAGCATCAGATCAGCTGTCCTAACACCGTAACAGTGTCAGATCAGCTCTCTTAACACCGTAACAGTGTCAGATCAACTGTCTTAACACCGTAAAAGTGTCAGATCACCTGTCTTAACACCGTAACAGCATCAGATCAGATGTCCTAACACCGTAACAGTGTCAGATCAGCTGTCTTAACACTGTAACAGCATTAGATCAGCTGTCCTAACACCGTAACAGTGTCAGATCAGCTGTCTTAACACCGTAACAGTGTCAGATCAGCTGTCTTAACACCGTAACAGCATCAGATCAGCTGTCTTAACACTGTAACAGTGTCAGATCAGCTGTCTTAACTCCGTAACACTGTCAGATCAGCTGTCTTAACACCGTAACAGCGTCAGATCAGCTGTCCTAACACTGTAATAGTGTCAGATCAGCTGTCGTAACACCGTAACAGCATCAGATCGGCTGTCTTAACACCGTAACAGCATAAGATCAGCTGTCTTAACCCCGTAACAGCATCAGATAAGCTGTCTTAACACCGTAACAGTGTCAGATCAGCTGTCTTAACACCATAACAGCATAAGATCAGCTGTCTTAACACCGTAATAGCATCAGATCAGCTATCTTAACACTGTAAGAGTGTCAGATCAGCTGTCTTAACACTGTAACAGCATCAGATCAGCTGTCTTAACACTGTAACAGTGTCAGATCAGCTGTCTTAACTCCGTAACACTGTCAGATCAGCTGTCTTAACACCGTAACAGCGTCAGATCAGCTGTCCTAACACTGTAATAGTGTCAGATCAGCTGTCGTAACACCGTAACAGCATCAGATCGGCTGTCTTAACACCGTAACAGCATAAGATCAGCTGTCTTAACCCCGTAACAGCATCAGATAAGCTGTCTTAACAGTTCAGATCAGCAGTACTAACACCGTAACAGCATAAGATCAGCTGTCTTAACACCGTAATAGCATCAGATCAGCTATCTTAACACTGTAAGAGTGTCAGATCAGCTGTCCTAACACCGTAACAGTGTCAGATCAGCTGTCTTAACACCGTAACAGTGTCAGATCAGCTGTCTTAACACCGTAACAGCATCAGATCAGATGTCCTAACACCGTAACAGTGTCAGATCAGCTGTCTTAACACTGTGACAGCATTAGATCAGCTTTCCTAACACCGTAACAGTGTCAGATCAGCTGTCTTAACACCGTAACAGTGTCAGGCAGCTGTCTTAACACCGTAACAGCATCAGATCAGCTGTCTTAACACTGTAACAGTGTCAGATCAGCTGTCTTAACTCCGTAACACTGTCAGATCAGCTGTCTTAACACCGTAACAGCGTCAGATCAGCTGTCCTAACACTGTAATAGTGTCAGATCAGCTGTCGTAACACCGTAACAGCATCAGATCGGCTGTCTTAACACCGTAACAGCATAAGATCAGCTGTCTTAACCCCGTAACAGCATCAGATAAGCTGTCTTAACACCGTAACAGTGTCAGATCAGCTGTCTTAACACCATAACAGCATAAGATCAGCTGTCTTAACACCGTAACAGTGTCAGATCAGCTGTCTTAACACCGTAACAGCATAAGATCAGCTGCCTTAACACCATAACAGCATAAGATCAGCTGTCTTAACAGTTCAGATCAGCAGTCCTAACACCATAACAGCATAAGATCAACTGTCTTAACACCGTAATAGCATCAGATCAGCTATCTTAACACTGTAACAGCATCAGATCAGCTGTCCTAACACCGTAACAGTGTCAGATCAGCTCTCTTAACACCGTAACAGTGTCAGATCAACTGTCTTAACACCGTAACAGCATCAGATCAGCTGTCTTAACACCATAACAGTGTCAGATCAGCTGTCTTAACACCGTAAAAGTGTCAGATCACCTGTCTTAACACCGTAACAGCATCAGATCAGATGACCTAACACCGTAACAGTGTCAGATCAGCTGTCTTAACACTGTAACAGCATTAGATCAGCTGTCCTAACACCGTAACAGTGTCAGATCAGCTGTCTTAACACCGTAACAGTGTCAGATCAGCTGTCTTAACACCGTAACAGCATCAGATCAGCTGACTTAACACTGTAACAGTGTCAGATCAGCTGTCTTAACTCCGTAACACTGTCAGATCAGCTGTCTTAACACCGTAACAGCGTCAGATCAGCTGTCCTAACACTGTAATAGTGTCAGATCAGCTGTCGTAACACCGTAACAGCATCAGATCGGCTGTCTTAACACCGTAACAGCATAAGATCAGCTGTCTTAACCCGTAACAGCATCAGATAAGCTGTCTTAACACCGTAACAGTGTCAGATCAGCTGTCTTAACACCATAACAGCATAAGATCAGCTGTCTTAACACTGTAACAGTGTCAGATCAGCTGTCTTAACACCGTAACAGCATAAGATCAGCTGCCTTAACACCATAACAGCATAAGATCAGCTGTCTTAACAGTTCAGATCAGCAGTCCTAACACCGTAACAGCATAAGATCAGCTGTCTTAACACCGTAATAGCATCAGATCAGCTATCTTAACACTGTAAGAGTGTCAGATCAGCTGTCTTAACACTGTAACAGCATCAGATCAGCTGTCCTAACACCGTAACAGTGTCAGATCAGCTCTCTTAACACCGTAACAGTGTCAGATCAACTGTCTTAACACCGTAAAAGTGTCAGATCACCTGTCTTAACACCGTAACAGCATCAGATCAGATGTCCTAACACCGTAACAGTGTCAGATCAGCTGTCTTAACACTGTAACAGCATTAGATCAGCTGTCCTAACACCGTAACAGTGTCAGATCAGCTGTCTTAACACCGTAACAGTGTCAGATCAGCTGTCTTAACACCGTAACAGCATCAGATCAGCTGTCTTAACACTGTAACAGTGTCAGATCAGCTGTCTTAACTCCGTAACACTGTCAGATCAGCTGTCTTAACACCGTAACAGCGTCAGATCAGCTGTCCTAACACTGTAATAGTGTCAGATCAGCTGTCGTAACACCGTAACAGCATCAGATCGGCTGTCTTAACACCGTAACAGCATAAGATCAGCTGTCTTAACCCCGTAACAGCATCAGATAAGCTGTCTTAACACCGTAACAGTGTCAGATCAGCTGTCTTAACACCATAACAGCATAAGATCAGCTGTCTTAACACCGTAATAGCATCAGATCAGCTATCTTAACACTGTAAGAGTGTCAGATCAGCTGTCTTAACACTGTAACAGCATCAGATCAGCTGTCTTAACACTGTAACAGTGTCAGATCAGCTGTCTTAACTCCGTAACACTGTCAGATCAGCTGTCTTAACACCGTAACAGCGTCAGATCAGCTGTCCTAACACTGTAATAGTGTCAGATCAGCTGTCGTAACACCGTAACAGCATCAGATCGGCTGTCTTAACACCGTAACAGCATAAGATCAGCTGTCTTAACCCCGTAACAGCATCAGATAAGCTGTCTTAACACCGTAACAGTGTCAGATCAGCTGTCTTAACACCATAACAGCATAAGATCAGCTGTCTTAACACCGTAACAGTGTCAGATCAGCTGTCTTAACACCGTAACAGCATAAGATCAGCTGCCTTAACACCATAACAGCATAAGATCAGCTGTCTTAACAGTTCAGATCAGCAGTACTAACACCGTAACAGCATAAGATCAGCTGTCTTAACACCGTAATAGCATCAGATCAGCTATCTTAACACTGTAAGAGTGTCAGATCAGCTGTCTTAACACCGTAACAGCATCAGATCAGCTGTCCTAACACCGTAACAGTGTCAGATCAGCTCTCTTAACACCGTAACAGTGTCAGATCAACTGTCTTAACACCGTAACAGCATCAGATCAGCTGTCTTAACACCATAACAGTGTCAGATCAGCTCTCTTAACACCGTAAAAGTGTCAGATCACCTGTCTTAACACCGTAACAGCATCAGATCAGCTGTCTTAACACCGTAACAGTATCAGATCAGCTGTCTTAACACTGTAACAGTGTCAGATCAGCTGTCTTAACACCATAACAGCATCAGATCAGCTGTCTTAACACCGTAACAGCGTCAGATCAGCTGTCTTAACACCGTAACAGCATCAGATCAGCTGTCTTAACACCGTAACAGCATCAGATCAGCTGTCTTAACACCGTAACAGCATCAGATCAGCTGTCTTAACACCGTAACAGCATCAGGTGAGCTGTCTTAACACCGTAACAGCATAAGATCAGCTGCCTTAACACCATAACAGCATAAGATCAGCTGTCTTAACAGTTCAGATCAGCAGTCCTAACACCGTAACAGCATAAGATCAGCTGTCTTAACACCGTAATAGCATCAGATCAGCTGTCTTAACACCATAACAGCATCAGATCAGCTGTCCTAACACCGTAACAGTGTCAGATCAGCTCTCTTAACACCGTAACAGTGTCAGATCAACTGTCTTAACACCGTAACAGCATCAGATCAGCTGTCTTAACACCATAACAGTGTCAGATCAGCTGTCTTAACACCATAAAAGTGTCAGATCACCTGTCTTAACACCGTAACAGCATCAGATCAGATGTCCTAACACCGTAACAGTGTCAGATCAGCTGTCTTAACACTGTAACAGCATTAGATCAGCTGTCCTAACACCGTAACAGTGTCAGATCAGCTGTCTTAACACCGTAACAGTGTCAGATCAGCTGTCTTAACACCGTAACAGCATCAGATCAGCTGTCTTAACACTGTAACAGTGTCAGATCAGCTGTCTTAACTCCGTAACACTGTCAGATCAGCTGTCTTAACACCGTAACAGCGTCAGATCAGCTGTCCTAACACTGTAATAGTGTCAGATCAGCTGTCGTAACACCGTAACAGCATCAGATTGGCTGTCTTAACACCGTAACAGCATAAGATCAGCTGCCTTAACACCATAACAGCATAAGATCAGCTGTCTTAACAGTTCAGATCAGCAGTCCTAACACCGTAACAGCATAAGATCAGCTGTCTTAACACCGTAATAGCATCAGATCAGCTATCTTAACACTGTAAGAGTGTCAGATCAGCTGTCTTAACACCGTAACAGCATCAGATCAGCTGTCCTAACACCGTAACAGTGTCAGATTAGCTCTCTTAACACCGTAACAGTGTCAGATCAACTGTCTTAACACCGTAACAGCATCAGATCAGCTGTCTTAACACCATAACAGTGTCAGATCAGCTGTCTTAACACCGTAAAAGTGTCAGATCACCTGTCTTAACACCTTAACAGCATCAGATCAGCTGTCTTAACACTGTAACAGTGTCAGATCAGCTGTCTTAACACCGTAACAGCATCAGATCAGCTGTCTTAACACCGTAACAGCGTCAGATCAGCTGTCTTAACACCGTAACAGCATCAGATCAGCTGTCTTGAACACCGTAACAGCGTCAGATCAGCTGTCTTAACACCGTAACAGCATCAGATCAGCTGTCTTAACACCGTAACAGCATCAGGTGAGCTGGATTACTTGATTTGTTCGCAGTTTTTCATTGCAATGAAGCTTAGTTTAGTTTAAACACGCTTAGTTTATCCCACAGGTGGGATACCATCCTTGTCTCAGGTGTAGTCTATCTAGGGCCCCTAACTAGAGGTGTTATCCAGGGCCTCAATCTAGAGCTGTTACAGCATTTGTCTAGGGCCCCTAACTATACCTATTATCTAGGGCCCCAAACTAGAGCTGTATCTAAGGCTCTTAACTAGAGATTTTATCCAGGACCCTAGCGCGAGCTGTTACTGCCAGTGTCTAGGACCCCTAACTAGAGCTGTTATTTAGGCCCCTAACGAGAGCTGTTATCTAGGGCCCCTAACAAGAGATGTTATATAGGGCCCCGAACTAGAGCTGTTATCTAGGGCCCCTAACAAGAGATGTCATATAGGGCCCCGAACTAGAGCTGATATCTAAGGCCCCTAAACAAGAGCTGTTACTGCCAGTGTCTAGGACCCCTAACTAGATATGTTTTCTAGTGCACCGAACTAGAGATATTTTCTAGTGCACCGAACTAGAGCTGTTATCTAGGGCCCTAACTAGAGCTTTTTTCTAGGGCCCCTATCTAGAGATGTGTTCCAGGACCCCTAACGAGGGATGTTATCTAAGGCCTCGAACTAGAGCTCTTTCTGCCAGTATCTAGTGCCCCTTAATAGAGCTGTTATCTAGGTGACTAACTACAGCTGTTATCTAGGGCCCAAAACATCAGCTTTTATAAAGGGCCCCTAACTAGAGATGTTATTTAAGGCCCCTAGCTAGAGATTTTATCTTGAGCCCAAATTAGAGCTGTTGTCTCACGACACAACTAGAGTGGTTATCCAGGGACCCTAATGAGAGCTATTATCTAGGTCCCCTAACTTGAACTGTTATTTAGGGTCAATAACTAGACCTGTTATCTAGATCCCCTAACTAGAGATGTTATCTAGGTCCCCTAACTAGAGATGTTATCTAGGTCCCCTAAATAGAGCTGTTACTGCCAGTTTCTAGGGCCCCGAACTAGAGTTGTTACTGCCAGTTTATAGGGCCCCTAACTAGAGCTGTTACTGCCAGTTTATAGGGCCCCTAACTAGAGCTGTTACTGCCAGTTTGTAGGGCCCCTAACTAGAGCTGTTACTGCCAGTTTCTAGGGCCCCTAACTAGAGCTGTTACTGCCAGTTTCTAGGGCCCCTAACAAGAGCTGTTACTGACTGTTTCTAGGGCCCCTAACTAGAGCTGTTACTGCCAGTTTATAGGGCCCCTAACTAGAGCTGTTATTTTGTGCCCCTAATTAGAGCTGTTTTCTAGGGCCCTTAACTAGAGATGTTATCTAGGGCCCCTAACTAGAGTTGTTATCTAGGGCCTCTAACTATAGCTGTTATTTAGGGCCACTAACTAGAGATGTTATCTAGGGCCCATAGCTAGAGCTGTTATCTAGGGCCCCTGACTAGAGCTATTACTGCCAGTGTCTAGGATCCCTAACTACAGCTGTTATTTAGGGCGCCTAACTAGAGCTGTTATCTAGGTTCCCTAACCAGAGATGTTATCTTGGGCCCCTAAATATAGATGTTATTTAGGGCCCCTAAATATAGATGTTATTTAGGGCCCCTAACTAGATCTAGTGTCTAGGGTTCCTGACTACAGCTGTTATTTAGGGCCCCTAAGTAGAGATGTTATCTTGGGCCCCTAAATATAGATGTTATTTAGGGCCCCTAACTAGAGCTATCATCTAGGGCCTCTAACTACAGTTTTAATTTAGGGCCCCTGAGTAGAGCTGCTACTACCAGTGTCTAGGGCCCCTAACTAAAGCTTTTTTTAGGGCCACTAACTTGACATGTTATCTAGGGTCCCTAACTAGAGCTGTTATTTAGGGCCCATAACTAGAGATGTTATCTAGGGCCCCTAACTAGAGCTGTTACCTAAGGCCCCTAAATAGAGCTGTTATCTAGGGCCCCTAACTCGAGCTGTTACAGACAGTGTCTAGGGCCCCTAACTAGAGCTGTTATTTAGGGCCCCTAATTAGAGATGTTATCTAGGGCCCCTAACTAGAACTGTTATCTAGGGCCACTAACTAGAGATGTTATCTAAGTTCCCCTAACTAGAACTGTTATCTAGGGCCCCTATCCAGAGCTTTAATTTAGGGGCCTCTAACTAGAGCTGTTACAGCCAGTGTCTAGGGCCCCTAAATAAAGCTTTTATTTAGGGCCCCTAACTAGAAATATTATCTAGGTTCCCTAACTAGAGCTGTTATCTTGTTCGCCTAACTAGAGATGTTATTTAGGGCCACTATCTACAGCTGTTATGTAAGGCCCCTAATTATAAATGTTATCTAAGGCCCCTAACTAGAGCTGTTATCTAAGAACCCTAACTAGAGCGGTTATCTAAGGCCCCTAACTAGAGCTGTAATCTAGGGCCCCTAACTCGAGCTGTTACAGACAGTGTCTAGGGCCCCTAACTAGAGCTGTTATTTAGGGCCCCTAATTAGAGATGTTATCTAGGGCCCCTAACTAGAACTGTTATTTAGGGCCCCTAACTGGCTCTCTCAGCCTCCAGTATTTATGCTGCAGTAGTTTATGTGTCGGGGGGCTAGGGTCAGTTTGTTATATCTGGAGTACTTCTCCTGTCTTATCCGTGTGATCCATGTCCTGTGTGAATTTAAGTATGCTCTCTCTAATTCTCTCTTTCTCTCTTTCTTTCTCTCTCTCTCGGAGGACCTGAGCCCTAGGACCATGCCTCAGGACTACCTGGCATGATGACTCCTTGCTGTCCCCAGTCCACCTGGCCGTGCTGCTGCTCCAGTTTCAACTGTTCTGCCTGTGATTATTACTATTTGACCATGCTGGTCATTTATGAACATTTGAACATCTTGGCCATGTTCTGTTATATTCTCCACCCGGCACAGCCAGAAGAGGACTGGCCACCCCACATAGCCTGGTTCCTCTCTAGGTTTCTTCCTAGGTTTTGCCCTTTCTAGAGAGTTTTTCCTAGCCACCGTGCTTCTACACCTGCATCACTTGCTGTTTGGGGTTTTAGGCTGGGTTTCTGTACAGCACTTTGAGATATCAGCTGATGTACGAAGGGCTATATAAATATATTTGATTTGATTTGATGTTATCTAGGGCCCCTAACTAGAGATGTTATCTTAGGCCAGTAACTAGAGGTCAGTTTCTCCTGGTCACACCTCCACCATCTATACTACTCACTTCCTGACATATGACTTTGATGCATTGCAGATGTGCAGGGGTTTGTATGAGGCAGCCCTGCAGCTAGAAACGTTGTTCTTTTCCTCTCTCTCTCTCTCTCTCTCTCTCTCTCTTCCACCTCCTCTCTCTCCTTCATTCTTTTATCTACAGAATATCTCACCGCTGTGCGTTTCCTCCTCCTCTCTCTCCTTCATTCTTTTATCTACAGAATATCTCACCGCTGTGTGTTTCCTCCTCCTCTCTCTCTCTTCTTTTATCTACAGAATATCTCACCGCTGTGCGTTTCCACCTCCTCTCTCTCCTTCATTCTTTTATCTACAGAATATCTCACCGCTGTGCGTTTTTCCACCTCCTCTCTCTCCTTCATTCTTTTATCTACAGAATATCTCACCGCTGTGCACCTCCTCTCTCCTTCATTCTTTTTCCACCTCCTCTCTCTCCTTCATTCTTTTATCTACAGAATATCTCACCGCTGTGCGTTTCCACCTCCTCTCTCTCCTTCATTCTTTTATCTACAGAATATCTCACCGCTGTGCGTTTCCACCTCCTCTCTCTCCTTCATTATTTTATCTACAGAATATCTCACCGCTGTGCGTTTCCTCCTCTCTCTCCTTCATTACTTTCTTGAGCAAGCAGTGAGAGGGGCTGTCAACAGTTTGATGAAATATGTTTTTGTTGTGAAAACATGTTACTATTGATGGACTTGTAAGCATAAGCCGATCTTGTCTGCTAAATTAACTAGCCTACAGCCTATGGCATGGAGCATAGCCAGATAACAGTAGGACAACTCCTATTCTGTTCTTCTGAAATACGTTATCATATTTATTTAGACCTAAAATAAATAATGGATTTATGGTGGTGGTGTATTCAATTGATTTCTTAGACTTTTTTCAATGTAGATGTTCCAAACATGATCATATGTGTGTTCTGGTTGGCAGACACACTCCACTGGCTCAATGTCAACAAGGGGTTAAACAGTAACAACAGCCCCCATTCCTTCGTGGTCATTGGAAAAGGGCTGAACTTCCTTACTATAAAATGGAAATGCAGTTTCTAAATTATTACTACTACTGTAGCATGTCTAAACAATTTCAACAAATGGTTTATTCCTGATTTATAAATTATATCTAAACACTTTTTAGCTTATAACTGCCTACAAAAATCTGTGATTTATATGTATTGTAATGAACAGTATTTATATGATGTTTCATCAACAGTCTATATATGTCAAAAGTCTATAAGTGAAAATTCATCAGCAGTCTATATATGAAGAGTCATCAACAGTCTATATATGAAGAGTCATCAACAGTCTGTATATGAAGAGTCATCAACAGTCTGTATATGAAGAGTCATCAACAGTCTGTATATGAAGAGTCATCAACAGTCTGTATATGAAGAGTCATCAACAGTCTGTATATGAAGAGTCATCAACAGTCTGTATATGAAGAGTCATCAACAGTCTGTATATGAAGAGTCATCAACAGTCTGTATATGAAGAGTCATCAACAGTCGATATATGAAGAGTCATCAGCAGTCTATATATTAAGAGTCATCAACAGTCTGTATATGAATATATGAAGAGTCATCAGCAGTCTGTATATGAAGAGTAATCAACAGTCTGTATATGAATATATGAAGAGTCATCAACAGTCTGTATATGAAGAGTCATCAACAGTCGATATATGAAGAGTCATCAACAGTCGATATATGAAGAGTCATCAACAGTCTATATATGAAGAGTCATCAACAGTCTGTATATGAATATATGAAGAGTCATCAGCAGTCTGTATATGAAGAGTCATCAACAGTCTGTATATGAATATATGAAGAGTCATCAACAGTCTATATATGAATATATGAAGAGTCATCAACAGTCTATATATGAATATATGAAGAGTCATCAGCAGTCTGTATATGAAGAGTCATCAACAATCTGTATATGAATATATGAAGAGTCATCAACAGTCTATATATGAATATATGAAGAGTCATCAGCAGTCTGTATATGAAGAGTCATCAACAATCTGTATATGAATATATGAAGAGTCATCAACAGTCTATATATGAATGCATGAAGAGTCATCAACAGTCTGTATATCAATATATGAAGAGTCATCAACAGTCTGTATATGAAGAGTCATCAACAGTCTGTATATGAATATATGAAGAGTCATCAGCAGTCTGTATATGAAGAGTCATCAACAGTCTGTATATGAATATATGAAGAGTCATCAACAGTCTGTAGATTAAGTCATCAACAGTCTATATATGAAGAGTCATCAACAGTCTGTATATGAATATATGAAGAGTCATCAACAGTCTGTATATGAATATATGAAGAGTCAACAGCAGTCTGTATATGAAGAGTCATCAACAGTCGATATATGAAGAGTCATCAACAGTCTGTATATGAAGAGTCATCAACAGTCGATATATGAAGAGTCATCAACAGTCTATATATGAAGAGTCATCAACAGTCTGTATATGAAGAGTCATCAACAGTCTGTATATGAAGAGTCATCAACAGTCGATATATGAAGAGTCATCAACAGTCTGTATATGAAGTCATCAGCAGTCTGTATATTAAGAGTCATCAACAGTCTGTATATGAAGAGTCATAAACAGTCTGTATATAAATATATGAAGAGTCATCAACAGTCTATATATGTAGAGTCATCAGCAGTCTGTATATGTAGAGTCATCAGCAGTCTGTATATGAAGAGTCATCAGCAGTCTGTATATGAAGAGTAAGGGAAGTCTATATATGAAGCGACATCAACAGTCTGTATACGAAGAGTCATGGCAGTCTCTATATAAAGAGTCATTAACAGTCTGTATATGAAGAGTCATGGCAGTCTATATATAAAGAGTCATTAACAGTCTGTATATGAAGAGTCATGGCAGTCTATATATAAAGAGTCATTAACAGTCTGTATATGAAGAGTCATGGCAGTCTCTATATAAAGAGTCATTAACAGTCTGTATATGAAGAGTCATGGCAGTCTCTATATAAAGAGTCATCAACAGTCTGTATATGAAGAGTCATGGCAGTCTATGTATAAAGAGTCATCAACAGTCTATATATGAAGAGTCATGGCAGTCTATATATAAAGAGTCATCAACAGTCTGTATACAGTATGAAGAGTCATGGCAGTCTATATATAAAGAGTCATCAACAGTGTGCATACAGTATGAAGAGTCATGGCAGTCTATATATAAAGAGTCATCAACAGTCTGTATATGAAGAGTCATGGCAGTCTATATATAAAGAGTCATCAACAGTCTGTATACAGTATGAAGAGTCATGGCAGTCTATATATAAAGAGTCATCAACAGTGTGCATACAGTATGAAGAGTCATGGCAGTCTATATATAAAGAGTCATCAACAGTCTGTATATGAAGGGTCATGGCAGTCTATATATAAAGAGTCATCAACAGTGTGCATACAGTATGAAGAGTCATGGCAGTCTATATGTGAAGAGTCAAGAACAAAATATGTATCCTATACACAACAAGTCCTTACTTCCTAATATGTGTTGCAAACACTTTATTAAGGTGGTTTTGAAAATGTTACACGTTTTCATTATACCTGGTAAACAAATATATTCTGTCAGTGCCTGCAAAACAATAATAAACCTTCATAATCATTCATTCAGCTGGATGTTGAAACTTCCGGCGCCGACAGAGATGGCCGCCTCGCTTCGCGTTCCTAGGAAACTATGCAGTTTTTTGTTTTTTTACGTGTTATTTCTTACACTAGTACCCCAGGTCATCTTAGGTTTCTTTACATACAGCCGACAAGAACTACTGAATATAAGATCAGCGTCAACTCACCATCAGTACGACCAAGAATATGTTTTTCGCGACGCGGATCCTGTGTTCTGCCTTACAACCAGTGTAACCGAGTGGATCACATGCAGCGACCAAAAAAAAAAAACGACTCAGAAAAAGAGGGAAACGAGCGGTCTTCTGGTCAGACTCCGGAGACGGGCACATCGTGCACCACTCCCTAGCATTCTTCTTGCCAATGTCCAGTCTCTTGACAACAAGGTTGATGAAATCCGAGCAAGGGTAGCATTCCAGAGGGACATCAGAGACTGTAACGTTCTCTGCTTCACGGAAACATGGCTAACTGGAGAGACGCAATCCGAGCGGTGCAGCCAGCGGGTTTCTCCACGCATCGCGCCGACAGAAACAAACATCTTTCTGGTAAGAAGAGGGGCGGGCGTATGCCTTATGGCCAACGTGACATGGTGTGATGAAAGAAACATACAGGAACTCAAATCCTTCTGTTCACCTGATTTAGAATTCCTCACAATCAAATGTAGACCGCATTATCTACCAAGAGAATTCTCTTCGATTATAATCACAGCCGTATATATCCCCCCCCAAGCAGACACATCGATGGCTCTGAGCGAACTTTATTTAACTCTCTGCAAACTGGAAACGATTTATCCGGAGGCTGCATTCATTGTAGCTGGGGATTTTAACAAGGCTAATCTGAAAACAAGACTCCCTAAATTTTATCAGCATATCGATTGCGCAACCAGGGGTGGAAAGACCCTGGATCATTGTTACTCTAACTTCCGCGACGCATATAAGGCCCTGCCCCGCCCCCTTTCGGAAAAGCTGACCACGACTCCATTTTGTTGATCCCTGCCTACAGACAGAAACTAAAACAAGAAGCTCCCACGCTGAGGTCTGTCCAACGCTGGTCCGACCAAGCTGACTCCACACTCCAAGACTGCTTCCATCACGTGGACTGGGAGATGTTTCGTATTGCGTCAGACAACAACATTGACGAATACGCTGATACGGTGTGCGAGTTCATTAGAACGTGCGTTGAAGATGTCGTTCCCATAGCAACGATTAAAACATTCCCTAACCAGAAACCGTGGATTGATGGCAGCATTGTGTGAAACTGAAGGCACGAACCACTGCTTTTAATCAGGGCAAGGTGTCTGGTAACATGACTGAATACAAACAGTGCAGCTATTCCCTCCGCAAGGCTATCAAACAAGCTAAGCGCCAGTACAGAGACAAAGTAGAATCTCAATTCAACGGCTCAGACACAAGAGGTATGTGGCAGGGTCTACAGTCAATCACGGACTACAGGAAGAAACCCAGCCCAGTCACGGACCAGGATGTCTTGCTCCCAGGCAGACTAAATAACTTTTTGCCTGCTTTGAGGACAATACAGTGCCACTGACACGGCCTGCAACGGAAACATGCGGTCTCTCCTTCACTGCAGCCGAAGTGAGTAAGACATTTAAACGTGTTAACCCTCGCAAGGCTGCAGGCCCAGACGGCATCCCCAGCCGCGCCCTCAGAGCATGCGCAGACCAGCTGGCCGGTGTGTTTACGGACATATTCAATCAATCCCTATACCAGTCTGCTGTTCCCACATGCTTCAAGAGGGCCACCATTGTTCCTGTTCCCAAGAAAGCTAAGGTAACTGAGCTAAACGACTACCGCCCGTAGCACTCACATCCGTCATCATGAAGTGCTTTGAGAGACTAGTCAAGGACCATATCACCTCCACCCTACCTGACACCCTTGACCCACTCCAATTTGCTTACCGCCCAAATAGGTCCACAGACGATGCAATCTCAACCACACTGCACACTGCCCTAACCCATCTGGACAAGAGGAATACCTATGTGAGAATGCTGTTCATCGACTACAGCTCGGCATTCAACACCATAGTACCCTCCAAGCTCGTCATCAAGCTCGAGACCCTGGGTCTCGACCCCGCCCTGTGCAACTGGGTACTGGACTTCCTGATGGGCCGCCCCCAGGTGGTGAGGGTAGGCAACAACATCTCCTCCCCGCTGATCCTCAACACTGGGGCCCCACAAGGGTGCGTTCTGAGCCCTCTCCTGTACTCCCTGTTCACCCACGACTGCGTGGCCATGCACGCCTCCAACTCAATCATCAAGTTTGCGGACGACACAACAGTGGTAGGCTTGATTACCAACAACGACGAGACGGCCTACAGGGAGGAGGTGAGGGCCCTCGGAGTGTGGTGTCAGGAAAATAACCTCACACTCAACGTCAACAAAACTAAGGAGATGATTGTGGACTTCAGGAAACAGCAGAGGGAACACCCCCATCCACATCGATGGAACAGTAGTGGAGAGGGTAGCAAGTTTTAAGTTCCTCGGCATACACATCACAGACAAACTGAATTGGTCCACTCACACAGACAGCATCGTGAGGAAGGCGCAGCAGCGCCTCTTCAACCTCAGGAGGCTGAAGAAATTCGGCTTGTCACCAAAAGCACTCACAAACTTCTACAGATGCACAATCGAGAGCATCCTGGCGGGCTGTATCACCGCCTGGTATGGCAACTGCACCGCCCTCAACCGTAAGGCTCTCCAGAGGGTAGTGAGGTCTGCACAACGCATCACCGGGGGCAAACTACCTGCCCTCCAGGACACCTACACCACCCGATGCTACAGGAAGGCCATAAAGATCATCAAGGACATCAACCACCCGAGCCACTGCCTGTTCACCCCGCTGCCATCCAGAAGGCGAGGTCAGTACAGGTGCATCAAAGCTGGGACCGAGAGACTGAAAAACAGCTTCTATCTCAAGGCCATCAGACTGTTAAACAGCCACCACTAACATTGAGTGGCTACTGCCAACACACTGTCAATGACACTGACTCTACTCCAGCCACTTTAATCATGGGAATCGATGGGAAATGATGCTCTGTACCATCACTCATTCATATATCCTTATGTACATATTCTTTATCCCCTTACACTGTGTATGACAGTAGTTTTTTTTGGAATTGTTAGTTAGATTACTTGCTCGTTATTACTGCATTGTCGGAACTAGAAGCACAAGCATTTCGCTACACTCGCATTAACATCTGCTAACCATGTGTATGTGACAAATAAAATTTGATTTGATTTGATTTGATTT
>NW_024608164.1:0-20000 GCF_018296145.1 Oncorhynchus tshawytscha
GAGACTGTCCTCTGTCCTCTACCACAGACTACTGTGTACTGCTGTCTAAGATAAAACATTTATATCTAGAGACATGGTATAAACATACAGATTACTGTCTATAGAAGATAAAACACAGCGATTGATGATTTCATAATGTACGGTACTGTATGGACTGTGAGGAATACAGCTGTTTCCACGGTATAATGGGGATGCTAGCTACAGCGCTGTTACAATGGGGATGCTAGCTATAGCGCTGTTACAATGGGGATGCTAGCTACAGCGCTGTTACATTGGGGATGCTAGCTACAGTGCTGTTACAATGGGGATGCTAGCTACAGCGCTGTTACAATGGGGATGCTAGCTACAGTGCTGTTACAATGGGGATGCTAGCTACAGCGCTGTTACAATGGGGATGCTAGCTACTCGCTCTTTTGTCTTTTAGAGGGAAACAACTGAGCGCTGGAGGGCTCTGTGTGTGTGTGTGTGTGTGTGTGTGTGTGTGTGTGTGTGTGTGTGTGTAACAACTAGAGCGCTGGAGGGCTCTCTGTGTGTGTGTGTGTGTGTGTGTGTGTGTGTGTGTGTGTGTGTGTGTGTGTGTGTGTGTGTGTGTGTAGAACAACTAGAGTGCTGGAGGGCTCTCTGTGTGTGTGTGTGTGTGTGTGTGTGTGTGTGTGTGTGTGTGTGTGTGTGTGTGTGTGTGTGTGTGTGTGTGTGTAACAATAACTAGAGTGCTGGAGGGCTCTCTGTGTGTGTGTGTGTGTGTGTGTGTGTGTGTGTAACAACTAGAGTGCTGGAGGGCTTGTCTGCCTGATGTATCACAGCAGCAGCAGCCCTGCATATTTCATCACCTACACTCTCTGTATGAATCATTAAGACCCTGTGGTGAGGGGGTTGTAGTAACAGCAGATCTGTGTGGACTGGGAGTAGTTCTGGTTTGATTCCTGGGTCTGTGGTGAGGGGGTTGTAGTAACAGCAGATCTGTGTGGACTGGGAGTAGTTCTGGTTTGATTCCTGGGTCTGTGGTGAGGGGGTTGTAGTAACAGCAGATCTGTGTGGACTGGGAGTAGTTCTGGTTGGATTCCTGGGTCTGTGGTGAGGGGGTTGTAGTAACAGCCGAACTGAGTGGACTGGGAGTAGTTCTGGTTTGATTCCTGGGTCTGTGGTGAGGGGGTTGTAGTAACAGCAGATCTGTGTGGACTGGGAGTAGTTCTGGTTTGATTCCTGGGTCTGTGGTGAGGGGGTTGTAGTAACAGCCAAACTGAGTGGACTGGGAGTAGTTCTGGTTTGATTCCTGGGTCTGTGGTGAGGGGGTTGTAGTAACAGCAGATCTGTGTGGACTGGGAGTAGTTCTGGTTTGATTCCTGGGTCTGTGGTGAGGGGGTTGTAGTAACAGCAGATCTGTGTGGACTGGGAGTAGTTCTGGTTTGATTCCTGGGTCTGTGGTGAGGGGTTTGTAGTAACATCAGATCTGTGTGGACTGGAAGTAGTTCTGGTTTGATTCCTGGGTCTGTGGTTAGGGGTTTGTAGTAACAGCAGATCTGTGTGGACTGGGAGTAGTTCTGGTTTGATTCCTGGGTCTGTGGTGAGGGGGGTTGTAGTAACAGCCGAACTGAGTGGACTGGGAGTAGTTCTGGTTTGATTCCTGGGTCTGTGGTGAGAGGTTTGTAGTAACACCAGAACTGTGTGGACTGGGAGTAGTTCTGGTTTGATTCCTGGGTCTGTGGTGAGGGGTTTGTAGTAACACCAGAACTGTGTGGACTGGGAAAAGTTCTGGTTTGATTCCTGGGTCTGTGGTGAGGGGGTTGTAGTAACAGCCGAACTGTGTGGACTGGGAGTAGTTCTGGTTTGATTGATGTGTGAAACGTGAGAGGGAGCCTAGCCTGGTGTCTTTCTGCTTCACTATTGTCCCTTCTCTGAGTGACCGTCCTAGAGGGAGCCTAGCCTGGTGTCTTTCTGCTTCACTATTGTCCCTTCTCTGAGTGACCGTCCTAGAGGGAGCCTAGCCTGGTGTCTTTCTGCTTCACTATTGTCCCTTCTCTGAGTGACCGTCCTAGAGGGAGCCTAGCCTGGTGTCTTTCTGCTTCACTATTGTCCCTTCTCTGAGTGACCGTCCTAGAGGGAGCCTAGCCTGGTGTCTTTCTGCTTCACTATTGTCCCTTCTCTGAGTGACCGTCCTAGAGGGAGCCTAGCCTGGTGTCTTTCTGCTTCACTATTGTCCCTTCTCTGAGTGACCGTCCTAGAGGGAGCCTAGCCTGGTGTCTTTCTGCTTCACTATGGTCCCTTCTCTGGGTGACCGTCCTACTGTCGCCAGCTGCTCTCCTCTCCAGGAGAAGTAACAGCTGCTGACTGGGTCTCTGGGGTAATACCTGGAACAACCCACAACTCCAATTAAATCACAGATTGTCCCTTTTAAAGCAGGAGTTAATAACAGCAGGAGACTGTGGCTGCTCGGGTAGTATCTCCCCTTTTCAGTCCTCTCCGTTTCTCTTCTCCTTCTCCCACTGTTCTGGTCCCCTCTTCAGTCCTCTCCTCTCCTCATACCCCTGTTCTGGTCCCCTCCTCTGTCCTCTCCATTTCTCCTCTCCTCCTCCGACTGTTCTGGTCCCCTCTTCAGTCCTCTCCGTTTCTCCTCTCCTCATTCCACTTTTCTGGTCCCCTCTCCGTTTCTCCTCTCCTCCTCCCACTGTTCTGTCCCCTCTTCAGTCCTCTCCTCATCCCACTGTTCTGGTCCCCTCTTCAGTCCTCTCCTCTCCTCATCCCACTGTTCTGGTCCCCTCTTCAGTCCTCTCCGTTTCTTATCTCCTCCTCCGACTGTTCTGGTCCCTCTTCAGTCCTCTCCTCTCCTCATTCCACTTTTCTGGTCCCCTCTCAGTTTCTCCTCTCCTCCCTCCCACTGTTCTGGTCCCCTCTTCAGTCCTCTCCATTTCTCCTCTCCTCATCCCACTGTTCTGGTCCCCTCTTCAGTCCTCTCCATTTCTCCTCTCCTCATCCCACTGTTCTGGTCCCCTCTTCAGTCCTCTCCATTTCTCCTCTCCTCATCCTCCCACTGTTCTGGTCCCCTCTTCAGTCCTCTCCATTTCTCCTCTCATCCTCCCACTGTTCTGGTCCCCTCTTCAGTCCTCTCCATTTCTCCTCTCCTCCTCCCACTGTTCTGGTCCCTCTTCAGTCCTCTCTCTCCTCTCATCCTCCCACTGTTCTGGTCCCTCTTCAGTCCTCTCCTCTCCTCTCATCCTCCCACTGTTCTGGTCCCTCTTCAGTCCTCTCCGTTTCTCATCTCCTCCCCACTGTTCTGGTCCCCTCTTCAGTCCTCTCCTCTCCTCATTCCACTGTTCTGGTCCCCTTCAGTCCTCTTCTCCTCTCCTCCTCCCACTGTTCTGGTCCCCTCTTCAGTCCTCTCCATTTCTCCTCTCCTCATCCCACTGTTCTGGTCCCCTCTTCAGTCCTCTCCTCTCCCTCATCCTCCACTGTTCTGGTCCCCTCTTCAGTCCTCTCCGTTTCTCCTCTCCTCCTCCCACTGTTCTGGTCCCCTCTTCAGTCCTCTCCTCTCCTCCTCCCACTGTTCTGGTCCCTCTTCAGTCCTCTCCTCTCCTCTCCTCATCCCACTGTTCTGGTCCCATCTTCAGTCCTCTCCTCTCCTCTCTCCTCCCACTGTTCTGGTCCCTCTTCAGTCCTCTCCTCTCCTCTCATCCTCCCACTGTTCTGGTCCCTCTTCAGTCCTCTCCTCTCCTCTCCTCCTCCCACTGTTCTGGTCCCCTCTTCAGTCCTCTCCTTTTCTCCTCTCCTCCTCCCACTGTTCTGGTCCCTCTTCAGTCCTCTCCTCTCCTCTCCTCATCCCACTGTTCTGGTCCCATCTTCAGTCCTCTCCTCTCCTCTCATCCTCCCACTGTTCTGGTCCCTCTTCAGTCCTCTCCTCTCCTCTCCTCTCATCCTCCCACTGTTCTGGTCCCCTCTTCAGTCCTCTCCTCTCCTCTCCTCCTCCCACTGTTCTGGTCCCTCTTCAGTCCTCTCCTTTTCTCCTCTCCCCTTCACTCCTCCCACCTGTTCTGGTCCCTCTTGAAAAATCCTCTCCTCTCCTCTCATCCTCCCACTGTTCTGGTCCCCCTTCAGTCCTTGACCTCTGACCTCTAGTCTGTTACTGTTCTGTAACCATCTCGAACTCTAGTCTGTTACCATATTGTAACCATCAGGTACATCTCCTCTGACTAGTCTGTTACCATATTGTAACCATCTGGTACATCGAACTCTGACCTATGGTCTGTTACCATATTGTAACCATCAGGTACATCGACCTCTGGTCTGTTACCATATTGTAACCATCAGGTACCGACCTCTGACCTCTGGTCTGTTACCATATTGTAACCATCAGGTACATCGACCTCTGGTCTGTTACCATATTGTAACCATCTGGTACATCAACCTCTGACCTCTAGTCTGTTACCATATTGTAACCATCTGGTACATCGACCTCTGACCTCTGGTCTGTTACCATATTGTAACCATCAGGTACATCGACCTCTGGTCTGTTACCATATTGTAACCATCAGGTACATCGACCTCTGACCTCTAGTCTGTTACCATATTGTAACCATCTGGTACATCGAACCTCTGACCTCTGGTCTGTTACCATATTGTAACCATCAGGTACATCGACCTCTGGTCTGTTACCATATTGTAACCATCAGGTACATCGACCTCTGACCTCTGGTCTGTTACCATATTGTAACCATCAGGTACATCGACCTCTGACCTCTGGTCTGTTACCATATTGTAACCATCAGGTACATCAATTCAGACCCCTCCCCTTCTTCAGTCTGTTACCATCTTGTAACCAAATGGTACATCATGTATTTCCTCATCAACCTCTGGTCTGTTACCTATATTGAACCATCATAATGACATCACAATACCCCATAATGACATCACAATACCCCATAATGACATCACAATACTGTCCCATAATGACATCACATCAGGTAATGACATCACAATACCCTATCTGTTACCCCATATTGACATCACAATACCCCAGGTGACATCAATACCCCATCTGACATCACAATACCTATAATGACATCACAAACCCTATAATGACATCACAATACCCCATAATGACATCACTGGTCTGATGACATCACAATACCCCAAAATGACATCACAATGACCCCTGGTCTGTTACCCCATAATGACACCAATCAGGTGACATCACAATACCTCTGGTCTGTTACCCCAAAATGACATCAGGTACATAATGACATCACAATACCCCAAAATGACTGTTACAATACCCCATAATGACATCACAATACCCCATAATGACATCACAATACCCCTAATGACATCACAATACCCCATAATGACATCACAATACCCCATAATGACATCACAATGCCCCATGATGACATCACAATACCCCAAAATGACATCACAATACCCCAAAATGACATCACAATACCCCATAATGACATCACAATACCCCAAAATGACATCACAATACCCCAAAATGACATCACAATACCCCATAATGACATCACAATACCCCAAAATGACATCACAATACCCTATAATGACATCACAATACCCCATAATGACATCACAATGCCCCATAATGACATCACAATACCCCAAAATGACATCACAATACCCCATAATGACATCACAATACCCCATAATGACATCACAATACCCCAAAATGACATCACAATACCCCATAATGACATCACAATACCCCATAATGACATCACAATACCCCATAATGACATCACAATGCCCCATGATGACATCACAATACCCTAAAATGACATCACAATACCCTATAATGACATCACAATACCCCATAATGACATCACAATGCCCCATGATGACATCACAATACCCCAAAATGACATCACAATACCCCATAATGACATCACAATACCCCATAATGACATCACAATACCCCATAATGACAAATAGAAAACAGGTTTTTAGAAATGTATACACATGTGTAAAAAAGAAAGAAAAAATAAATACCTTATTAAGTGTTCAGACCATTTGCTATGAGACTCATAAATGCGCTCAGGTGCATCCTGTTTCTATTGATCATCCTTGAGATGTTTCCCATTCAATCTGATTATATAAAAATATATATATATATATATATACTGTTTTTGCTTTGTCATTATGGGGGTGTTGTGTGTAGATTGATGAGGTGGGGGAACTATTTAATCCATTTTAGAATAAGGATGTAATGTAACAAAATGTTGAAAATGTCAAGGTGTCTGAATACATTCAGGATGCCCTGTATGGAATGGGATTCTAGAACAGAATGGGATTCTAGAACAGAAAGGGATTCTAGAACAGAATGGGATTCTAGAACAGAAAGGGATTCTAGAACAGAAAGGGATTCTAGAAACTAGAATTTCCCTCACTGCTTTCTACTGCACAGGTGAGCACATCCACATGAGAGTTCTCTCTCTCTCACACACACACACACACACACACACACACACACACACACACACACACACACACACACTTGCCCTGGGATTAATGATGCATCATGGGAGATGTACTGTATGTATGCCACCCACTCTGCTGATTAACAAGCCATGCAGGGACTGTGTTTTTACATGCCTGAGTAACAATGCAGTGTGTGTGTATGTGTGTGTGTGTGTGCGTGTGTGTGTGTGCGCAAGCATACTTCCAAAGTTGTTTCAAAATGGCTTAAGGACAACAAACAGAGTCAAGGTATTGGAGTGGCCATCACCGACTTGCCAAAACTAGTTTGTTTTAACAAGAAATTTGTGGAGTGGTTGAAAAACAAGTTTTAATGACTCAAACCTAAGTGTATGTAAACTTCCGACTTCAACTGTAGGTCATGAGTGGAGACTCATTAGCATGCCAATTATTCATAAACCAGATATCCCACCTCATATTGTCTCCCGTCCCCATTGTTGCTGGGGAAACAGTAGAATACTCTGAGGACATTCTACATTCTATAGAATCTCTTTTTGAGTTCTCTGGTCAGAATCTTCTCTGCTCTTGTCATGTTGATGGTAATTCCCGTCTGGAAAGGCAGACAGGAGCAGGGAACAATCTGACTGTTTAAATTCAACAATACAGTTAAAAAGTCATTCCTGAATTAAAGAAAAGGGGTCGACTGCCTCACTCCGTTTACATGTTAATGAGCCAGAGGGGAGAGCACATCCCAAATGGCACTCTATTCCCTGTATAGTGAACTAATAGAGTTCCATTTGGGATATAGCCTTAAAATGAACTCGCTTTAGTTGGTTGGTTTAATATAAATGTTTCACTTCTTTCAGCACAAACTTCAGGGACATTTACTGAGAAATGAAGTTGTACTTTAAACTCTAATCACCATCTGGCTCTCTGTCTCTCTCTGGCTCTGTCTCTCTCTGGCTCTCTCTGTCTCTCTGTCTCCCTGTATCCCTTTCACTCTGTCACTCTGTCTCCCTGTCTCCCTGTCTCTCTGTCTCTCTGTCTCCCTGTCTCCCTGTCACTCTGTCCCTCTGTCTCCCTGTCTCCCTGTCTCCCTCTCTCTCTCTCTCTGTCTCCCTGTTTCCCTGTCTCTCTCCTCTCTGTCTCCCTGTCTCTCTCTGTCTCTCTCTCTCTCTCTCTCTCTCTCTCTGTCTCTGTCTCTGTCTCTGTCTCTGTCTCTGTCTCTCTCTCTCTCTCTCTCTCTCTCTCTCTCTCTCTCTCTCTCTCTCTCTCTGTCTCTGTCTCTGTCTCTGTCTCTGTCTCTGTCTCTGTCTCTGTCTCTCTCTCTCTCTCTCTCTCTCTCTCTCTCTCTCCCTCTCTCTCTCTGTCTCTCTCTCTCTCTCTCTCTCTCTCTCTCTCTCTCTCTCTGTCTCTGTCTCTGTCTCTGTCTCTGTCTCTGTCTCTCTCTCTCTCTCTCTCTCTCTCTCTCTCTCTCTCTCTCTCTCTCTCTCTCTCTCTCTCTCTCTCTCTCTCTGTGATACCCTGTATGAACTCTCTCTGTCTGCCGTTCTGTTCATTCTTACTGGATTCAACTTTGATTCAGGGCAGAGTGGAGGAGAAAAAATACTTATTGAATATACTAATGTGTGATTTGCATAAATATCCATAATAAAGAGACTGTGTGAAGCTGCTACTGTTCAATATTCATGTTTTCAGACTGGGAAGACAGAGGTCAGAAATATAAGAAGGAAGAATGAGACTGGATACTGCTGTGTGTGTGTGTAATCTTTAAGGAAATGACAGAGGAGGGGAACCTACTAGCTCAGTGAATATCATTTGAAGTACTGAAAAAAGAGACACACACACACACACACACACACACACACACACACACCATTCAAACCCCTAATTTCCCTAATCGTGACCCTAGCTCCTGACCCTAAACCTAATTCCAACCCTGTGTTTAACTTTAACCCTAAACCCCCTAGAAATATCATTTGACGTTGTGGTAAAGTACGCTGCATGGTTGTGCAACTTGGTTATGACGTCATAGGGTTGTTGTGACGCATCGTTGACAGCATCAGAGGGTTGTTGTGTTGTCGTTGACAAGCATCAGAGGGTTGTTGTGTTGTTGTTGACAAGCATCAGAGGGTTGTGGGTTGTTGCATCAGAGGGTTGTTGTGGTGTCGTTGACAAGCATCAGAGGGTTGTTGTGTTGTTGTTGACAGCATCACAGGGTTGTTGTGTTGTCGTTGACAAGCATCACAGGGTTGTTGTGTTGTTGTTGACAGCATCACAGGGTTGTTGTGGTGTCGCTGACAAGCATCAGAGGGTTGTTGTGTTGTCGTTGACAAGCATCACAGGGTTGTTGTGGTGTCGTTGACAGCATCAGAGGGTTGTTGTGTTATTGTTGACAGCATCAGAGGGTTGTTGTGTTGTTGTTGACAAGCATCAGAGGGTTGTTGTGGTGTCGTTGACAAGCATCAGAGGGTTGTTGTGTTGTTGTTGACAGCATCAGAGGGTTGTTGTGTTGTTAATGACAGCATCAGGGTACATGCACAGTGGGGACAGACAGCCAGGCTTTAGGAACATAATGCTCCTCTTTAATTAAACCCAGGTGACGATGCAACTTCCTGCTAGCGATGCAAGCTAGAGAGAGAGAGGACAGGTGACATGTGTGTGATGTGTGTGTGTGTGTCAATCAAATCTAGAGAGAAGAGAGAGAGAGGACTGCAATAGCAAGGTGATGATATAGCGAGAAGAGAGAGAGAGGACAGGTTATAAAGCCCTTCTTACATCAGCTGATGTCAATCAAATGTATTTATAAAGCCCTTCTTACATCAGCTGATGTGTGTGTGTGTGTGTGTGTGTGTGTGTCTTTTGCACATATACGGCTGGTACATCCACGACTCAACACCTTTAGTGGGAGGGACCATATATAAATCTGGTACATCATTGACTCAACACCTTTAGTGGGAGGGACCATATATAAACCTGGTACATCATTGACTCAACACCTTTAGTGGGAGGGACCATATATAAATCTGGTACATCATTGACTCAACACCTTTAGTGGGAGGGACCATATATAAACCTGGTACATCATCGACTCAACACCTTTAGTGCCTTAGTGGGAGGGACCATATATAAACCTGGGTACGCTGGCCATCATAAACCTGGTACATCATCGACTCAACGCTGGCCTTAGTGGGAGGGACCGTATGCATCTGGACATCTCCTGACTCAACTCTGGTTAGTGGGAGGGACCATATATAAACCTGGTACATCATCGACTCAACGCTGGCCTTAGTGGGAGGGTGAACCTGGTACATCATCGACTCAACGCTGTGGGAGGGACCGTATATAAACCTGGTACATCATCGACTCAACGCTGGCCTTAGTGGGAGGGACCGTATATAAACCTGGTACATCATCGACTCAACGCTGGCCTTAGTGGGAGGGACCGTATATAAACCTGGTACATCATCGACTCAACGCTGGCCTTAGTGGGAGGGACCGTATATAAACCTGGTACATCATCGACTCAACGCTGGCCTTAGTGGGAGGGACCGTATGCATCAGGAGATTCTCCTGCTCTTTCTCATTGGTTAATGAAGGTGTGATGATGTTGGTCCAGCAGACTCTCTATTGGTTAATGAAGGTGTGATGTGTTGGTCCAGCAGACAAAGATGTGTGTCCATGAGATTGGTTAATGAAGGTGTGAACAGATGTGTAATGAAGATGTGATATGTTGGTGTGTGTGTTAATGAGGTGTGATGTGTTGGTCCAGCAGTGTGGTTAATGAAGATGTGTGTCCAGATGAGATGTGTTAATGAGATGTGTGTCCAGCAGATGTGTTAATGAAGGTGTGTGTGTTGATGATTGTTAATGAGGTGTGTGTGTCCAGCAGACTCTCTATTGGTTAATGAAGGTGTGATGTGTTGGTCCAGCAGACAAAGAGTCCATGGTGTGTAATGTGATGAGATGTGTGTGTGTGTGTGTGATGAGATGTGTGTGATGAGATGTGTGTGATGAGATGTGTGTGATGAGATGTGTGTGATGAGATGTGTATGTTGGTGTGTGATGAGATGTGTATGTTGGTGTGTGTGTGATGAGATGTGTGTGATGAGATGTGTGTGATGAGATGTGTGTGATGAGATGTGTGTGATGAGATGTGTGTGATGAGATGTGTATGTTGATGAGATGTGTGTGTGATGAGATGTGTGTGTTGGTGTGTGATGAGATGTGTGTGATGATGTGTGTGATGAGATGTGTGTGATGAGATGTGTGTGTTGGTGTGTGTGATGAGATGTGTATGTTGTGTGTGTGTGTGATGAGATGTGTGTGTGATGAGATGTGTGATGAGTGTGTGTTGGTGTGTGTGATGAGATGTGTGTGATGAGATGTGTGTTGGTGTGTGATGAGTTGTGTGTGTGATGAGATGTGTGTGATGAGATGTGTGTGTGTGTGTGATGATGTGTGTGATGAGATGTGTGTGATGAGATGTTTGTGTGTGTGTGTGTGTGATGAGTGTGTGTGTGTGATGAGATGTGTGTGTGTGTGTGTGATGAGATGTTTGTGTGTGATGAGATATGTGTGTGAGATGTGTGTGTGTGTGTATGATGAGATGTGTGTGTGATGAGATGTGTGTGATGAGATGTGTGTGTGTGTGTGTGTGTGTGTGTGTGTATTATGAGACGTTTGTGTGTGTGTGTGTGTGTGTGTGTGTGTTTGATGAGAGTGTGGTGTGTGTGTGATGTGTGTGTGTGTGTGAGATGAGATGTGGGTGTGTGTATGATGAGGTTTGTGTGTATAATGAGATATGTGTGTGGGGGTGTGTATGATGAGGTTTGTGTGTGTAATGAGATGTGTGTAATGAGATATGTCTTTGGGTGTGTTTGATGAGAAGTGGGTGTGTGTGATGAGATCTGTGTGTGTGTATGTTGAGATGTGTGTGAGGATGTGTTTGATGAGATGTGTGTATGTGATGAGGTGTGTGGCACGGGGGTGTTTATAGTCCCTTCCTCAGTCTCTTCTTCGGTCCTTTCCTCAGTCTCTTCCTCAGTCTCTTCCTCATTTCCTTCCTCAGCCCCTTCCTCAGTCCCTTCCTCAGTCCCTTCCTCAGTCCCTTCCTCAGCCCATTCCTCAGTCCCTTCCTCAGTCCCTTCCTCAGCCCTTCCTCAGTCCCATTCCTCAGTCCCTTCCTCAGTCCCTTCCTCAGCCCAACTGTTCCTCAGTCCCTTCCTCAGTCTCTTCCTCAGTCCCCTCAACTGTTCCTCAGTCCCTTCCTCAGTCCCATCCTCAGTCTCTTCCTCAGTCCCTTCCTCAGCCCATTCCTCAGTCCCTTCCTCAGTCCCTTCCTCAGTCCCTTCCTCAGTCCCTTCCTCAGCCCATTCCTCAGTCCCTTCCTCAGTCTCTTCCTCAGTCCCTTTCTCAACTGTTCCTCAGTCCCTTCCTCAGTCCCCCTCAGCCCATTCCTCAGTCCCTTCCTCAGTCCCTTCCTCAGTCCCTTCCTCTGCCCATTCCTCAGTCCCTTCCTCAGTCCCTTCCTCTGCCCATTCCTCAGTCCCTTCCTCAGTCTCTTCCTCAATCCCTTTCTCAACTGTTCCTCTGAGAGAAAGGAAAGGATTGCAACTCTGATCCTAAAATAGACTCAATTATTTCCTCAGCCTTTCTTCAGGAAGCTGTGGACTTGTCCAGAACAGCTCTCTCTCTCTCTCTCTCTCTCTCTCTCTCGCTCATTCTTTCTCTCTCTCTCAATGCATTCTGGGAGTGTTTGTAGTTGAGAGTGTGGAGGTCTCTGTCCTTACTTAATTTCTTTATTCTTTCCTTGGTCTTTTCTTTCAATTTTATTTTCTATGGTGGAGATTCAACGCACTGTTAGATTAGCGGTACCCGCTGTTTTCATTCAAAGTTAGGGAGGAAGAGGAAGGAGTTTTAGTTTCCTAGGGTTTGAACGGTGTGGTGTGCACGATGGCTTTGCAGCATAGCACGGAGGAGATGCTGTCTCCTCCGCTGTGTGTTCCTGAGAACGGAGTTAAGGTGGAGGAGGCTCTGCTCGCGGTCGGTGAAAAGGTGGGAGCTGAATTTATACATTCTGCTTCCAGAATGAACAAAGCAGTTGTTGTGTTCGTGAAGAGAGTATGTTTAGTGGGCAGGCTGATTGCTAGTGGAATATTTGTAAGGGATGAGTTGGTGCCGATTTTCTGCTCTTTCGACTCCTTAGATTAGGGTGGTAGTTGACAAATCTACTTCTGCTTAAGGCGGATGATCAATAGGTTTGTAAGTTTGAAGTTTGGTAGGTTTGGTAGGTTTGGTAGGTTTGGGGAGAGGTGAAGGGAGAGGAGGAGGGGAGAGGTGAAGGAGAGGTGAAGGGAGAGGAGGGAGAGGGGAGGAGGAGGAGAGGTGAAGGGAGAGAGGAGGAGGGAGAGGAGGAGGGGATAGGAGGAGGGAGAGGTGAAGGGAGAGGAGGAGGGGAGAGATGAAGGGAGAGGGAGGAGGGGAGAGGAGGAGAGGATAGGAGGAGGGGAGAGATGAAGGGAGAGGAGGAGGGGAGAGGTGAAGGGAGAGGAGGGGAGGGAGGGAGGAGGAGGGGATAGGAGGAGGGAGAGGTGAAGGGAGAGGAGGAGGGGAGAGATGAAGGGAGAGGGAGGAGGGGAGAGGAGGAGGGGATAGGAGGAGGGGAGAGATGAAGGGAGAGGAGAAGGGGAGAGGTGAAGGGAGAGGAGGAGGGAGAGGAGGAGGGAGAGTGAAGGGAGAGGAGGAGGGGAGGTGAAGGGAGAGGTGAAGGGAGAGGTGAAGGGAGAGGTGAAGGGAGGGGAGGAGGAGGAGAGATGAAGGGAGAGGAGGAGGGGAGAGATGAAGGGAGAGGAAGAGGGGAGAGGTGAAGGGAGAGGTGAAGGGAGAGGAGGAGGGGAGAGGTGAAGGGAGAGGAGGAGGGGAGAGGTGAAGGGAGAGGAAGAGGGGAGAGGTGAAGGGAGAGGTGAAGGGAGAGGAGGAGGGGATAGGAGGAGGGAGAGGTGAAGGGAGAGGAGGAGGGGAGAGGAAAGGAAAGGAGGGGAAAGGGAAGGGGAGGGGGGAGAGGTGAAGGGAGAGGAGGGGAGAGGTGAAGGGAGAGGAGGAGGGGATAGATGAAGGGGGAGGGAGGAGGGGAGAGATGAAGGGAGAGGCAGGAGGCCAAGGGAGACGAGACAGAAAGGTAAAGGGAAGCAGTCATTTGAAACCAATTTTGGAGAGGCCTGCTGCCTGCCTGCCTGCCTGTCTGTCTGTCTTGGGGTAAGGAGAGGAGAAGTAGAGAAGGTAGAACTTCAACATGAACAGACGTCTCCATCAGTCAAACACACTGCAGCTTTGCATCCTGTTATTGTTGTGGATGCTGTTGTTTCATCTTTCACATTGTTGCATTTTCCCCCAATTTCAACGGTGTGCTTTTCCTAAACTCTTTGGAATCGTAGGGAAGACGATGCTGGAAAATGTTGAAAGAGTGTTATGGTGTGGTGAGGGGGAGATGTTGGGGAGTTGGGGAGGAGGGGAGGAGAGTTGGGGAGAGGAGGATGGGAGTTGGGGAGGATGGGAGGAGGGGATGAGAGGGGAGTTGGGGAGAGGAGGATGGGAGTTGGGGAGGATGGGAGTTGGGAAGGATGGGAGTTGGGGAGGAGAGTTGGGGAGAGGAGGATGGGAGTTGGGGAGGATGGGAGTTGGGAAGGATGGGAGTTGGGGAGTTGGGGAGGATGGGAGGAGGGGATGAGAGGGGAGTTGGGGAGAGGAGGATGGGAGTTGGGGAGGATGGGAGTTGGGGGAGGTGTTGGGAGTTGGGGAGGAGGAGGGGAGGGAGTTGGGGGAGGAGGAGGATGGGAGTTGGGGGAGGAGGAGGAGGGGGAGTTGGGGAGGAGGATGGGAGTTTGGGAGGAGGGGATGAGAGGGGGGAGTTAGGGAGGATGGGAGTTGGGGAGGATGGGAGGAGGGGATGAGAGGGGAGTTGGGGAGAGGAGGATGGGAGTTGGGGAGGAGAGTTGGGGAGGAGGGGATGAGGAGGATGGGAGTTGGGGAGGATGGGAGTTGGGGAGGATGGGAGTTGGGGAGGATGGGAGGAGGGGATGAGAGGGGAGTTGGGGAGAGGAGGATGGGAGTTGGGGAGGATGGGAGTTGGGATGAGAGTTGGGGAGAGGAGGATGGGAGTTGGGGAGGATGGGAGGAGGGGATGAGAGGGGAGTTGGGGAGAGGAGGATGGGAGTTGGGGAGGATGGGAGGAGGGGATGAGAGGGGAGTTGGGGAGAGGAGGATGGGAGTTGGGGAGGATGGGATGAGAGGGGAGTTGGGGAGAGGAGGATGGGAGTTGGGGAGGATGGGAGGAGGGGATGAGAGGGGAGTTGGGGAGAGGAGGATGGGAGTTGGGGAGGATGGGAGGAGGGGAGGAGGGGAGTTGGGGAGGATGGGGGAGGGGATGAGAGGGGAGTTGGGGAGGGAGGATGGGAGTTGGGGAGGATGGGATGGAGGATGGGAGTTGGGGAGGATGGGAGTTGGGGAGTTGGGGAGGAGGGGATTTTTTTTATTTTTTTTTACCTTTATTTAACCAGGTAGGCAAGTTGAGAACAAGTTCTCATTTACAATTGCGACCTGGCCAAGATAAAGCAAAGCAGTTTGACAGATACAACGACACAGAGTTACACATGGAGTAAAACAAACATACAGTCAATAATACAGTATAAACAAGTCTATATACAATGTGAGCAAATGAGGTGAGAAGGGAGGTAAAGGCAAAAAAGGCCATGGTGGCAAAGTAAATACAATATAGCAAGTAAAACACTGGAATGGTAGTTTTGCAATGGAAGAATGTGCAAAGTAGAAATAAAAATAATGGGGTGCAAAGGAGCAAAATAAATAAAAATTAAATACAGTTGGGAAAGAGGTAGTTGTTTGGGCTAAATTATAGGTGGGCTATGTACAGGTGCAGTAATCTGTGAGCTGCTCTGACAGTTGGTGCTTAAAGCTAGTGAGGGAGATAAGTGTTTCCAGTTTCAGAGATTTTTGTAGTTTGTTCCAGTCATTGGCAGCAGAGAACTGGAAGGAGAGGCGGCCAAAGAAAGAATTGGTTTTGGGGGTGACTAGAGAGATATACCTGCTGGAGCGTGTGATACAGGTGGGAGATGCTATGGTGACCAGCGAGCTGAGATAAGGGGGACTTTACCTAGCAGGGTCTTGTAGATGACATGGAGCCAGTGGGTTTGGCGACGAGTATGAAGCGAGGGCCAGCCAACGAGAGCGTACAGGTCGCAATGGTGGGTAGTATATGGGGCTTTGGTGACAAAACGGATTGCACTGTGATAGACTGCATCCAATTTGTTGAGTAGGGTATTGGAGGCTATTTTGTAAATGACATCGCCAAAGTCGAGGATTGGTAGGATGGTCAGTTTTACAAGGGTATGTTTTGCAGCATGAGTGAAGGATGCTTTGTTGCGAAATAGGAAGCCAATTCTAGATTTAACTTTGGATTGGAGATGTTTGATATGGGTCTGGAAGGAGAGTTTACAGTCTAACCAGACACCTAAGTATTTGTAGTTGTCCACGTATTCTAAGTCAGAGCCGTCCAGAGTAGTGATGTTGGACAGGCGGGTAGCTGCAGGTAGCGATCGGTTGAGATCGCTACCTGCATGAGAGGGGAGTTGGGGAGAGGAGAGTTGGGGAGGGGAGGAGGATGGGAGTTGGGGAGGAGGGGATGGGAGGAGAGTTTGGGAGGAAGGGGGAGTTGGGAAGGAGGTGATGAGAGGGAGAGTTGGGTAGTGGAGGAGAGTGGGGAGGATGGGAGTTGGGTAGAGGAGGATAGGAGTTGGGGAGGAGTGGAGGGGAGAGGAGAGGGGAGTTGGGGAGGAGTGGAGATGGGAGGGGAGGGCAGGGCAGGGCAGTTGAGGAGGGGAGGTGACTGTCTACAAACAGTGACCTGTGTGGCTCAGTTGGTAGATCATGGTGTTCGCTACACCAGTATAGAAGGTTCAATTCCTGCTGGGCCCCACATACAACACATGACTGACTGTAAATGGCTTTGGATAAAAGCTCCGGTTAAAACCTGTTAAGGATGACGCAAATTTTTGCAGCTTTCCGCAGCTTTTTGTTAAAAATCGCGCAACTTTTCAACGTCCTGCTACTCATGCCAGGAATATAGTATATGCATATGATAAGTATGTGTGTATAGAAAACACTCTGAAGTCTCTAAAACTGGTTAAATCATGTCTGTGACTATAACAGAACGTGTTCAGGAGTAAAAATCCCTGGGAAAACTTCACCAAAAACACAAAAAAATTATTCATCCGCCGGTCAATGTATTGTCTAAGGCGATAGAAAATAGATGAGGCTCCGTTTACAATGCCTACAGCTTCCACACGATGTCGCCAGTACTGGCATTTCATTGCTAGTTTATCCTTGGTTAGATGACGTATAGGCACTTCCTGTCTTGGGGTGCACCTGAGGAAGTTATGGAAGTGAAAAAATGGACGATGATTTCAAGACTTGCTGCTATCGAATACAGAACGCCCGTGATCAATTTGATCGATTATTAACGTTTATTAATACCTAAAGTTGGTTTACAAAAGTAGTTTGAAGTGATTTGTAAAAGTTTATAGGCAACTTTTTAATTTTAAAAAGTGACGCTGCGTCTTGTAAAGGTGAATTTTCCTGGATCAGACCAGCCTTCATAAATTGACATTTTAGGCGGAATGACGGATTTAATCGGGAAAAAGACCCAATTGTGATATTTATGGGACATATAGGAGTGCCAACAAAGAAGCTCGTCAAAGGTAATGAATGTTTTATATTTTATTTCTGCGTTTTGTGTAGCGCCGGCTACCGCTAAATATTTTGTTTAGGTCTCGTTCAGGTATTTCGGGGGTGCATGCTATCAGATAATAGCTTCTCATGCTTTCGCCGAAAAGCATTTTACAAATCTGACATGTTGGCTATATTCACAACGAGTGTAGCTTTAATTGAGTACCTTGCATGTGTGTTTTAATGAAAGTTTGAGTTTTATCGAGTACTACAGGTGGCGCTCTGAAATTTTAGCTGATTTTGGTTCCTGTACAGGAAACACAATATGTAAGAGGTTTTAAGTGGTGGATATTATGATATTATGAAAGGGCTTTATGGGATGGCTTTCTGGGATGGCTTTATGGGATGGCTTTCTGGGATGGCTTTCTGGGATGGCTTTCTGGGATGGCTTTATGGGATGGCTTTATGGGATGGCTTTATGGGATGGCTTTATGGGATGGCTTTATGGGATGGCTTTCTGGGATGGCTTTATGGGATGGCTTCATGGGATGGCTTTCTGGGATGGCTTTCTGGAATGGCTTTCTGGGATGGCTTTCTGGGATGGCTTTTTCTGGGATGGCTTTATGGGATGGCTTTCTGGGATGGCTTTATGGGATGGCTTTGGGATGGGATGGCTTGATGGGATGGCTTTATGGGATGGCTTTATGGGATGGCTTTCTGGGATGGCTTTCTGGGATGGCTTTCTGGGATGGCTTTCTGGGCTTTCTGGGATGGCTTCATGGGATGGCTTTCTGGGATGGCTTTATGGGATGGCTTTCTGGGATGGCTTTATGGGATGGCTTTATGGGATGGCTTTATGGGATGGCTTTCTGGGATGGCTTTCTGGGATGGCTTTATGGGATGGCTTCATGGGATGGCTTTATGGGATGGCTTCTGGGATGGCTTTCTGGGATGGCTTTCTGGGATGGCTTCATGGGATGGCTTTATGGGATGGCTTCATGGGATGGCTTTCTGGGATGGCTTCATGGGATGGGATGGCTTTCTGGGATGGCTTTATGGGATGGCTTTCATGGGATGGCTTTATGGGATGGCTTCATGGGATGGCTTTATGGGATGGCTTTCTGGGATGGCTTTTTATGGGATGGCTTTCTGGGATGGGATGGCTTTATTGGGATGGCTTTATGGGATGGCTTTATGGGATGGCTTTATGGGATGGCTTTATGGGATGGCTTTATGGGATGGCTTTATGGGATGGCTTTCTGGGATGGCTTTCTGGGATGGCCCAGTAGGGATGGCTCTGAGTTGTCCAGATGATGAGATTACTGTGAGAGGAGTCTTTATGGGAAACTTGAGATGATGTTGGAGAGGATGGCATGTTCATGGGATGGCTTTCATACAGGAGCTGGCTTCCCATCTCATCCCCTGGGATGGCTTTCTACCCTTTATATGGCTTCCCCTCCTCTCATCCCCTCCCCTCCACTGGCTTTCTTGGGATGGCTCATTCTGGGATGGCTTTACCCTTATATACTCTCCCCTCCTCTGGATGGCTTCCACTTTATGGGATCCCCTCCTTCATCCCCTCCCTCCACTACCTTCCACTCTTACCCTTATATATGGCTCATTCCCCTGGGATGGCTTTACCCTGGGATGGCTTCCTCTCATCCCCTTTACCTTCCACTCTTACCCTTATATACTCTCCCCTCCTCTCATCCTCCCTCCATACCTTCCACTCTTACCCTTATATATCTCCCCTCCTCTCATCCCCTCCCCTCCATACCTTCCACTCTTACCCCTTATATATCTCCCCTCCTCTCATCCCCTCCCCTCCACTAGGTATATACTGTCCCCTCCTCTCATCCCCTCCCCTCCACTACCTTCCCAGATATATAGATCCCCTCCTCTCATCCCCTCCCCTCCACTATCTTCTTACCTTTACTATACCTCCCCTCCTCTCATCCCCTCCCCTCCACTACATTCCACTCTTACCCCCCTTATATAGATCTCATCCCCTCCATACTACCCCTCCATACTATATCCTCCCCTGTTACCCCTCCATACTATATCCTCCCCTGTTACCCCTCCATACTATATATACCCCTACTCACCCTCCATACTATATCCTCCCCTTACCCCTCCATACTATATCCTCCCCTGTTACCCCTCCATACTATATCCTCCCTGTTACCCCTCCATACTATATCCTCCCTGTTACCCCTCCATACTATATCCTCCCTGTTACCCCTCCATCCTCCCTGTTACCCCTCCATACTATATCCTCCCCTACCCCTCCATACTATATCCTCCCTGTTACCCCTCCATACTATATCCTCCCTGTTACCCCTCCATACTATATCCTCCTGTTACCCCTCCATACTATTATCCCTGTTACCCCTCCATACTATATCCTCCCTGTTACCCCTCCATACCCTCCATACTATATCCTCCCCTGTTACCCCTCCATACTATATCCCCCTCCATACTATATCCCTCTTTAACCCTCCATACTATATCCTCCCCTGTTACCCCTCCATACTATATCCTGTTACCCCTCCATACTATATCCCTGTTACCCCTCCATACTATATCCTCCCCTGTTATCCTCCCCCCCTCCATACTATATCCTCCCCTGTTACCCCTCCATACTCCATACTCCCCTGTTACCCCTCCATACATCCCCTGTTACTATATCCTCCCTGTTACCCCTCCATACTATACCCCTCCTCCCCTGTTACCCCTCCATACTATATCCTCCCCTGTTACCCCTACCCCTCCATACTATATACCCCTCCATACTATATCCTCTCTGTTAACCCTCCATACTATATCCTCCCTGTTACCCCTCC
>NW_024608164.1:25000-37500 GCF_018296145.1 Oncorhynchus tshawytscha
CACCAAGCTACTGCCCCTTACCCGGGAAAGGACCAAGCTACTGCCCCCTTACCCAGGAAAGCACCAAGCTACTACCCCTTACCTGGGAAAGCACCAAGCTACTGCCCCTTACCCAGGAAAGCCCCAAGCTACTGCCCCCTTACCCGGGAAAGCACCAAGCTACTGCCCCTTACCCGGGAAAGGACCAAGCTACTGCCCCCTTACCAGGAAAGCACCAAGCTACTGCCCCTTACCTGGGAAAGCACCAAGCTACTGCCCCTTACCCAGGAAAGCCCCAAGCTACTGCCCCCTTACCCGGGAAAGCACCAAGCTACTGTCCCTTACCCAGGAAACTGTCCCCACCAGGAAAAGCTACTGTCCCCTTACCCAGGAAAGCACCAAGCTACTGCCCCCTTACCCAGGAAAGGACCAAGCTACTGCCCCCTTACCCAGGAAAGCACCAAGCTACTGCCCCTTACCCAGGAAAGCACCAAGCTACTGCCCCCTTACCCCCAAGCTACTGCCCCTTACCTGGGAAAGCACCAAGCTACTGTCCCCTTAACTGGGAAAGCACCAAGCTACTGCCCCTTACCCAGGAAAACACCAAGCTACTGCCCCTTACCCGGGAAAGCACCAAGCTACTGTCCCCTTACCCGGGAAAGCACCAAGCTACTGCCCCTTACCCTGGATAACACCAAACTACTGTCCCTTACCCGGGAAAGCACCAAGCTACTGCCCCTTTACCCGGGAAAACACCAAACTACTGTCCCTTACCCAGAAAGCACCAAGCTACTGCCCCCTTACCCTACTGCCCCTTACCTGGGAAAGCACCAAGCTACTGCCCCTTACCCGGAAAGCACCAACTGCCCCCTACTGCTACCCCTTACCCGGGAAAGCACCACTGCTACTGCCCCTTACCCAGGAAAGCACCAAGCCACTGCCCCTTACCCAGGAAAACACCAAGCTACTGTCCCTTACCCGGGAAAGCACCAAGCTACTGCCCCTTACCTGGGAAAGCACCAAGCTACTGCCTCCTTACCCGGGAAAGCACCAAGCTACTGTCCCTTACCCAGGAAAACACCAAACTACTGTTCATTACCCAGGAAAACACCAAGCTACTGCCCCTTACCCAGGAAAGCACCAAGCTACTGTCCCTTACCCAGAAAACACCAAACTACTGTCCCTTACCCAGAAAGCACCAAGCTACTGCCCCTTACCCGGGAAAGCACCAAGCTACTGCCCCTTACACGGGAAAGCACCAAGCTACTGCCCCTTAGCCGGGAAAGCACCAAGCTACTTCCCCCTAGCTGGGAAAGCACCAAGCTACTGCCCCTTACCTGGGAAAGCACCAAGCTACTTCCCCTTAGCTGGGAAAGCACCAAGCTACTGCCCCTTACCCGGGAAAGCACCAAGCTACTGCCCCCTTACCTGGGAAAGCACCAAGCTACTGCCCCCTTACCTGGGAAAACACCAAGCTACTGCCCCTTACCCGGGAAAGCAGCAGCTATTGCCCCCTTACCCGGGAAAGCGCCAAGCTACTTCCCCTTACCTGGGAAGGCACCAAGCTACTTCCCCTTACCTGGGAAGGCACCAAGCTACTTCCCCTTACCTGGGAAGGCACCAAGCTACTTCCCCTTACCCGGGAAAGCACCAGCTACTGCCCCCTTACCCGGGAAAGCACCAAGCTACTGCCCCTTACCTGAGAAGGCACCAAGCTACTGCCCCTTACCCGGGAAAGCACCAGCTACTGCCCCCTTACCCGGGAAAGCACCCAGCTACTGCCCCTTACCCGGGAGCAAGCCCCTTACCCCACCAAGCTACTTCCCCTTAGCTGGGAAGGCACCAAGCTACTTCCCCTTACCCGGGAAAGCACCAAGCTACTGCCCCTTACATGGGAAAGCACCAAACTACTGCCCCTTAGCTGGGAAAGCACCAAGCTACTGCCCCTTAGCTGGGAAAGCACCAAGCTACTGCCCCTTACATGGGAAAGCACCAAGCTACTGCCCCCTTACCTGGGAAAGCACCGAACAACAGACAGGGACGTTGGACCATCGAAGAGGCGCACTCTGCCACAGTGTGTTATATGTGCAAAAGTACTGTCTCACAACTCAATGAAACCTTCACCCTTGAGCAGACATTTAGAAACAAAACATGACAATTTGAAAAACTAAGCTACAGGAGTTTTTTGAGTGAGATTTTTAAGCGACTTTCGAGTAGTAAGACAAGTATAAAAACAACAGATACCATTAATATGAAGGGGCTAGAAGCGTTTTATATGGTGAGCTACCGAGTGGCTGGGACAGGCAAGACCCACACTATTGTGGAGGACTTCATTATTCCTGCTCCCGTGGATATTCTGGGACAATGCTGGGTGGAAAAGGCCCAGAAAACTATACAGACAATGTCTTCATCAAACAACACTGTTTCACCACGCATCACTGCTCCTCCAACTCAAACTGTAAATACAAAATCAAATGTAATTTATTTATATAGCCCTTCGTACATCAGCTGATATCTCAAAGTGCTGTACAGAAACCCAGCCTAAAACCCCAAACAGCAAGCAATGCAGGTGTAGAAGCACAGTGGCTAGGAAAAACTGACTAGAAAGGCCAGAACCTAGGAAGAAACCTAGAGAGGAACCAGGCTCTGAGGGGTGGCCAGTCCTCTTCTGGCTGTGCCGGGTGGAGATTATAACAGAACATGGCCAAGATGTTCAAATGTTCATAAATGATCAGCATGGTCGAATAATAATAAGGCAGAACAGTTGAAACTGGAGCAGTAGCACGGTCAGGTGGACTGGGGACAGCAAGGAGTCATCATGTCAGGTAGTCCTGGGGCATGATCCTAGGGCTCAGGTCCTCCGAGAGAGAGAAAGAAAGAGAGAATTAGAGAGAGCATATGTGGGGTGGCCAGTCCTCTTCTGGCTGTGCCGGGTGGAGATTATAACAGAACATGGCCAAGATGTTCAAATGTTCATAAATGACCAGCATGGTCAAATAATAATAATCACAGTGGTTGTCGAGGCTGCAGCAAGTCAGCACCTCAGGAGTAAATGCCACAGCTATGATACTACATAGCCTGACTCAGTGTGTTGGTGTTTTCTCCTCCATCTCTCTGTGAACTAGCAGCTATGAAACTACGTAGCAGCTATGATACTACGTAGCCTGACTCAGTGTGTGGGTGTTTTCTGTGTGGGTAGTAGGCTCTGTGATGCCATGTTATAGTTTATACTGAGTGGGTGGTAGGCTCTGTGAAGCCATGTTATGGTTTATACTGAGTGGGTGGTAGGCTCTGTGAAGCCATGTTATGGTTTATACTGAGTGGGTGGTAGGCTCTGTGAAGCCATGTTATGGTTTATACTGAGTGGGTAGTAGGCTCTGTGAAGCCATGTTATGGTTTATACTGAGTGGGTAGTAGGCTCTGTGAAGCCATGTTATGGTTTATACTGAGTGGGTAGTAGGCTCTGTGAAGCCATGTTATGGTTTATATTGAGTGGGTCGTAGGCTCTGTGAAGCCATGTTATGGTTTATATTGAGTGGGTATTAGGCTCTGTGAAGCCATGTTATGGTTTATACTGAGTGGGTAGTAGGCTCTGTGAAGCCATGTTATGGTTTATATTGAGTGGGTAGTAGGCTCTGTGAAGCCATGTTATGGTTTATATTGAGTGGGTAGTAGGCTCTGTGAAGCCATGTTATGGTTTATATTGAGTGGGTCGTAGGCTCTGTGAAGCCATGTTATGGTTTATACTGAGTGGGTAGTAGGCTCTGTGAAGCCATGTTATGGTTTATACTGAGTGGGTATTAGGCTCTGTGAAGCCATGTTATGGTTTATACTGAGTGGGTGGTAGGCTCTGTGATGCCATGTTATGGTTTATACTGAGTGGGTGGTAGGCTCTGTGAAGCCATGTTATGGTTTATACTGAGTGGGTAGTAGGCTCTGTGAAGCCATGTTATGGTTTATACTGAGTGGGTAGTAGGCTCTGTGAAGCCATGTTATAGTTTATACTGAGTGGGTGGTAGGCTCTGTGAAGCCATGTTATGGTTTATACTGAGTGGGTAGTAGGCTCTGTGAAGCCATGTTATGGTTTATACTGAGTGGGTAGTAGGCTCTGTGAAGCCATGTTATGGTTTATACTGAGTGGGTAGTAGGCTCTGTGAAGCCATGTTATAGTTTATACTGAGTGGGTAGTAGGCTCTGTGAAGCCATGTTATGGTTTATACTGAGTGGGTAGTAGGCTCTGTGAAGCCATGTTATGGTTTATACTGAGTGGGTAGTAGGCTCTGTGAAGCCATGTTATAGTTTATACTGAGTGGGTGGTAGGCTCTGTGAAGCCATGTTATGGTTTATACTGAGTGGGTAGTAGGCTCTGTGAAGCCATGTTATGGTTTATACTGAGTGGGTAGTAGGCTCTGTGAAGCCATGTTATGGTTTATACTGAGTGGGTAGTAGGCTCTGTGAAGCCATGTTATGGTTTATACTGAGTGGGTAGTAGGCTCTGTGAAGCCATGTTATGGTTTATACTGAGTGGGTAGTAGGCTCTGTGAAGCCATGTTATGGTTTATACTGAGTGGGTAGTAGGCTCTGTGAAGCCATGTTATGGTTTATACTGAGTGGGTGGTAGGCTCTGTGAAGCCATGTTATGGTTTATACTGAGTGGGTAGTAGGCTCTGTGAAGCCATGTTATGGTTTATACTGAGTGGGTAGTAGGCTCTGTGAAGCCATGTTATGGTTTATACTGAGTGGGTATTAGGCTCTGTGAAGCCATGTTATGGTTTATATTGAGTGGGTATTAGGCTCTGTGAAGCCATGTTATGGTTTATATTGAGTGGGTATTAGGCTCTGTGAAGCCATGTTATGGTTTATACTGAGTGGGTATTAGGCTCTGTGAAGCCATGTTATGGTTTATACTGAGTGGGTAGTAGGCTCTGTGAAGCCATGTTATGGTTTATACTGAGTGGGTAGTAGGCTCTGAAGCCATGTTATGGTTTATACTGAGTGGGTATTAGGCTCTGTGAAGCCATGTTATGGTTTATACTGAGTGGGTATTAGGCTCTGTGAAGCCATGTTATGGTTTATATTGAGTGGGTAGTAGGCTCTGTGAAGCCATGTTATGGTTTATATTGAGTGGTAGTAGGCTCTGTGAAGCCATGGTTATGGTACTTATATAGCTGTGGGTCTTAGGCTCTCTGAAGCCATGTTATGGTTTATTTTCCTGTTAGAGAAGAGTTATGGTTTATACTGACAGGCTCAGTCAGAAGCCATGTTATGGTTTCTCCACCAGTTCCTTTAGACCCTTAGGCTCACTGAAGCCATGTTATGGTATACTGAGTGGGGCTCTGTGAAGCCGCAAGCCATGTTTGGTTTATATTGGGGTCCATAGGCTCTGTCATATGGTTTATACTGAGTGGGATGTCAGCCATGTTTGGTTTATTTAAATGGGTAATAGGCTCTGTCAAAGCCATGTATTTATATAGCCCTTCTTATGGTTTATGAGTGATATCTAGGCTCTGTGAAAGCCATGTTATGGTTTTAAACAGCAAGCAATGCAGGTGTAGAGGCTCTGTGAAGCCATGTTATGCATAAATTATTTTGACAGTAACCCTCCAAAAAGTCTCTGTGAAGCCATGTTATTTGGTTTATACTGAGTGGGTAGCTTCAGGCTCTGAAGCCAAAAAATGAACAAGACCATGGGTTAAGGTTTATAGATGATATGGGGTCAAGGCTAGGCTCTGTGAAGCCATGTGTTACTCAGTGGGTTTCTGTGAAGCCATGTTATGGTTTATATGAGTGGGAGTAGGCTCTGTGAAGCCATGTTAGGTCGTTTTTATGAGTTTTAGTTTAGAAAAACCACCTCTCAGCAGAAGCCAGTTACAGGATGGTAAATGGTTTATACTGGGAGGCTCTTAGCCCATGGTTTATATCAGTGGGTGGGCAGAAGGCATGTTATGGTTTATAGGGCTTCAAATAGAGCAGATCTGCAGTATATCTTTCATTGAGCTCTGTGAAGCCATGTTATGGTTTATACTGAGTGGGTCGTTCTCCTTAATTGCTGAAGAGATTAACTCTGTACAGGAAGCTCTGGGAACAGGTGGTCTGGATACTGTCCATGTTATGGTCCCAGGAAGAGATGAACCGTACAGGAAGCTCTGGGACAGCCATGTTATGTTTATACTGAGTGGGATGGTAGGCTCTGTGAAGCTGGATATGTTAGGTTTATAAGAGGGTACAGAAGCTCTGGTGAAAGGTTATGGATTGTACTGATGTGGGTACAGGAAGCTCTGGGAACAGGTATGGTTTGGATACTGTCCTCAACAGGCTCAGGAAGAGATGAACCGTACAGGAAGCTCTGGGACAGGTCGTCTGGATACTGGACATGTTATGGTTTATACTGACATGTGAACAGGAAGAGATGTGGGTACAGGAAGCTCTGGGACAGGGGTATTAGGCTCTGGAGCCACTGTCCTCAACACACTACAGGAAGCCAAGAGATTTACAGGAAGCTCTGGACAGTCATGTCTGGTTTATATTCCTCAAACACTACAGGAAAGATGTTATGTACAGGAAGCCCTTCTGGGACAGGGTCTGATACTGGACAGATGGTTTACAGGAAGAGATGAACCGTACAGGAAGCTCTGGACAGGTGAGTCTGGATACTGGACAGACACGGTACAGGAAGAGACGAACCGTACAGGAAGCTCTGGGAACAGGTCGTCTGGATACTGGACAGACAATACATTACCAGATGCAATCAGATTATCATCTTTAACAGAAAACATTTTGTTGAGGGCTTTGAACAACAAAAAAAAAAGGTTGTTTTGATATTTTGATGATAGTGGTGAACCAGTTATGTATGAGTTCTGTGGTTACAATATCAACTGTCCTTTATCTCTCTGGTATACTTTATATTGAGTGGGTATTAGGCTATACCTTGATACGCGTCATTCAGACCACGTTTAAATCCTGTCCAGCACAATGGGCATCTAATGCACAATGTCTGAAAAAACGGTCTGGGTTGGGGAAAAAGTTAGTATAGAAAACAGTCAGGCCCACAACCTGGTTATGGTTTCAAAGCCTTGGAGAAAACAGTCAGGCCCACAGTCTGGACCTCAAAGCCTTGGTGAAACCAGTCAGGCCCACAACCTGACCTCAAAGCCTTGGTGAAAACAGTCAGGCCCACAACCTGGACCTCAAAGCTTGGTGAAAACAGTCAGGCCCACAGTCTGGACCTCTAGGCCTTCTTGAAATAGTCAGGCCCACAGTGTGGACCACAAAGCCTTGGTGAAAACAGTCAGGCCCACCGTTTGGACCACAAAGCCTTGGTGAAACAGTTAGGCCCACAGTCTGGACCAAAAGCCTTGGTGAAAACAGTCAGGCCCACAGTCTGGACCACAAAGCCTTTTTTGAAAACAGTCAGGCCCACAGTCTGGACCACAAGGCCTTGGTGAAAACAGTCAGGCCCCCAGTCTGGACCACAAAGCCTTGGTGAAAACAGTCAGGCCCACAGTCTGGACCACAAGGCCTTGGTGAAAACAGTCAGCCCCCAGTCTGGACCTCAGGCCTTGGTGAAAACAGCCAGGCCCCCAGTCTGGACCACAAGGCCTTGGTGAAAACAGTCAGGCCCACAGTCTGGACCACAAAGCCTTGGTGAAAACAGTGGACAGTCTGGACCACAAGGCCTTGGTGAAAACAGTCAACCCCCAGTCTGGACCTCCAGGCCTTGGTAAAAAAAACAGTCAGCCCCCAGTCTGGACCTCAGAAGGCCTTGGTGAAAACAGTCAGGCCCACAGTCTGGACCACAAGGCCTTGGTGAAAACAGTCAGGCCCACAGTCTGGACCTCAAAGCCTTGGTGAAAACAGTCAGGAAGCTCTGGGACAGTCTGGACCACCAGGCCTTGGTGAAAACAGTCAGGCCCACACCTGGACCTCAAAGCCTTGGTGAAAACAGTCAGCCCCCAGTCTGGACCACAGGCCTTGGTGAAAACAGCCAGGCCCCCAGTCTGGACCACAAGGCCTTGGTGAAAACAGTCAGGCCCACAGTCTGGACCACAAAGCCTTTAACAGAAAACAGTTGAGGGCCCACAGTCTGGACCAAAAAGGCCTTGGATATTTTGAAAACAGTCAGGCCCACAGTCTGGACCACAAAGCCTTGGTGAAAACAGTCAGGCCCCAGTCTGGACCACAAAGCCTTGGTGAAAACAGTCAGGCCCCAGTCTGGACCTCAAAGCCTTGGTGAAAACAGTCAGGCCCACAGTCTGGACCTCAAAGCCTTGGTGAAAACAGTCAGGCCCACAGTCTGGACCACAAAGCCTTGGTGAAAACAGTCAGGCCCACAGTCTGGACCACAAAGCCTTGGTGAAAACAGTCAGGCCCACAGTCTGGACCACAAAGCCTTGGTGAAAACAGTCAGGCCCACAGTCTGGACCACAAGGCCTTGGTGAAAACAGTCAGGCCCACAGTCTGGACCACAAAGGCCTTGGTGAAAACAGTCAGGCCCACAGTCTGGACCACAAAGCCTTGGTGAAAACAGTCAGGCCCACAGTCTGGACCACAAAGCCTTGGTGAAAACAGTCAGGCCCACAGTCTGGACCACAAAGCCTTGGTGAAAACAGTCAGGCCCACAGTCTGGACCACAAGGCCTTGGTGAAAACAGTCAGGCCCCAGTCTGGACCACAAGGCCTTGGTGAAAACAGTCAGGCCCCCAGTCTGGACCACAAGGCCTTGGTGAAAACAGTCAGGCCCACAGTCTGGACCACAAAGCCTTGGTGAAAACAGTCAGGCCCCCAGTCTGGACCCAAGGCCTTGGTGAAAACAGTCAGGCCCACAGTCTGGACCACAAAGCCTTGGTGAAAACAGTCAGGCCCCCAGTCTGGACCACAAGGCCTTGGTGAAAACAGTCAGGCCCCCAGTCTGGACCTCCAAAGCCTTGGTGAAAACAGTCAGGCCCACAGTCTGGACCACAAAGCCTTGGTGAAAACAGTCAGGCCCACAGTCTGGACCACAAAGCCTTGGTGAAAACAGTTAGGCCCACAGTCTGGACCACAAAGCCTTGGTGAAAACAGTCAGGCCCACAGTCTGGACCACAAAGCCTTGGTGAAAACAGTCAGGCCCACAGTCTGGACCACAAAGCCTTGGTGAAAACAGTCAGGCCCACAGTCTGGACCACAAAGCCTTGGTGAAAACAGTCAGGCCCACAGTCTGGACCACAAGGCCTTGGTGAAAACAGTCAGGCCCACAGTCTGGACCACAAAGCCTTGGTGAAAACAGTCAGGCCCCCAGTCTGGACCACAAGGCCTTGGTGAAAACAGTCAGGCCCACAGTCTGGACCACAAAGCCTTGGTGAAAACATTTGCACACACAAAAAAAAGGACTTCAGGATACCAGAGGAGTCTCTCAAGCTGGATTTAATTTGATTGAATTGAATTCACCTTGAATACTGCAGCCCATTGTGTAGGCTTTTAGCCAGACAAAAACCCTGCTGAGTTCAACAAGAAATAGTGTCTGGATTTATCTTCAAGCTGACTACTTGCTTCCTCATTGTTAGGCTATTTGATTAATGTTTATCAAAAAAGGGTATATAGCTATAGATAGTACATTGCATCATGAAACAAACCCTACTAAGCTTGTGTTTATAAGGTGGACTTACTGTATTTTTTAGCATTGATAGACTGTTTTTTACACAAAAGACCATTGTATCCGAGCTGGGAGAGAGGGTGAGGATGGCTCATGTCATGCAGGCTCGGGTAGCTGTATATTAATATAGCTGATAGCTGATTAGTGTTGCTGTTGCATTTATTTTACATGTCTGTTTGAATGTCCAACTTGAATTACTGAACAGAGTAATACATTATAGCCTCCAGCCGGCAGTCTAAATGTCGGCACTGTGCCCCCCGTGTTTAGCATCGTGAAATGGTGAGGCTTAACATGAGAAAACGATGACCTAATAGGCCTGTCAATAAACATTTATCCATTAGCTAAATCAATGCTAAGCCTTGGCGCCACAGGTAGCCTATCATCGATTCGAAAGGCATACAGTCGCATAGACATGTCGCGATTTCAGCACCATGGACAGCGATCGGTGCCCGTAGTCCCCCCCCCCCCCAGTGCCCGTAGTCCCCCACCCCCAGTGCCCGTAGTCCCCCCACCCCCAGTGCCCGTAGTCCCCCCACCCCCAGTGCCCGTAGTCCCCCACCCCCAGTGCCCGTAGTCCCCCCACCCCCAGTGCCCGTAGTCCCCCCCCCCCAGTGCCCGTAGATGACCCCAGTGCCCGTAGTCCCCCCCACCCCCAGTGCCCGTAGTCCCCCCCCCAGAAGGATTGAGTGACCAGTGCCTGTGAGTGGCCCCCCCAGTGCCCTGTGTAGGGTGGCCCCCCTGTGCCTGTAGTCCCCCACCCCCAGTGAGAGACTCCCCAGACGACTGTGATGTGTGATGTAGGGTGGCCTGACTGTGCCTGTAATAAACAGAAGGATTGAGAGACTAGTCCCAGACCCCCCTGTGATGTAGGGTCCCCCCACCCCCAGTGCCCTGTAATAAACAGAAGTGATTGTAGTAGCAGTGAGTCCCCTGTGTTGTGTGATGTCCCCCCACCCCCTGTATTAGTCCCCCCATTTGATTTAGTCCCCCAACCCCCTGTGCCCAGGCAGTATTCAGTGCCCGTGAGTCCCCCACCCCCAGTGCCCGTAGTCCCCCACCCCCAGTGGAGTCCCCCCCACCCCCAGTGCCCGTAGTCCCTCTATCCCTGCTGGTCCCAGGTCCTTTCTAGTCCCTAGAACAGAAGGGTTGAGAGACCAACAGACGACTGTGATGTAGGGTGGCCTGACTGTTCCTGTAATAAACAGAAGGGTTGAGAGACTAGCAGATGACTGTGATGTAGGGTGGCCTGACTGTTCCTGTAATAAACAGAAGGATTGAGAGACTAGCAGATGACTGTGATGTGTGATGTAGGGTGGCCTGACTGTTCCTGTAATAAACAGAAGGATTGAGAGACTAGCAGATGACTGTGATGTGTGATGTAGGGTGGCCTGACTGTTCCTGTAATAAACAGAAGGATTGAGAGACTAGCAGATGACTGTGATGTGTGATGTAGGGTGGCCTGACTGTTCCTGTAATAAAGAGAAGGGTTGAGAGACTAGCAGACGACTGTGATGTAGGGTGGCCTGACTGTTCCTGTAATAAACAGAAGGATTGAGAGACTAGCAGATGACTGTGTTGTGTGATGTTATATTTCGGCTGTATTATCTGAAGTCCATTTGATTTAGGCTCTGAGGTCAACTCTCTGTTTACAGCCAGGCAGTATTCAGTAGAGAAATGAACACAACAGCAGTATTACAGCATGGAACACCCACATCCTGCCACTGGAAGGTCAGCCTGGGAAATGTATAAAACAATGCTCTCTTGGGCCAGTTATGAAATATTTACCAACAGAAAAACAGCTTTAGTTTTTTATTACTGAATCTAAGAGAACTTGTGAACAATCTGAGTCAATCTGTGTCAGTCAATCTGTGTCAGTATAATACTATAATACTATAATACTATAATACTATAATACTTTTAACATGATTGTTAAACATGATTGTTAAACATGATTGTCCCTCCATCCATCCCTCCCTGACTCTCTCCTTCCCTGACTCCTGCCCGCCCTCCCTCCCTCCCCTCCCTCCCTCCCTCCCTCCCTCCTTCCATCCCTCCCTGACTCCCTCCTTCCTTCCCTCCCTCCCTCCCTCCCTCCCTCCCTGACTCCTGCCCTCCCTCCCTCCCTCCCTCACTGACTCCTGCCCTCCCTCCCTGACTCCTGCCCGCCTCCCCCTCCCTCCCCTGGCCCAGAGTTTGATTTAAAAACCGTAGTCAGATGACTGATCTGCCATTACAGTGTTACATTAGCAGTATAATACTGTGATGGATGTGTTCTCCTTACGGCGACAGAACAAATGATCCCTCCTTTATTAAACGCCTCCTTCCAGGTAATATAGAGTCTCTCTAACTCTCTCTCTAACTCTCTCTCTAACTCTCTCTCCCTCCTCTCTCTCACTCACTCTCTCTCTCTCTCTCTCAATTTCAATTCAATTCAATTCAAGGGCTTTATTGGCATGGGAAACATGTGTTAACATTGCCAAAGCAAGTGAGGTAGACAACATACAAAGTGAATATATAAAGTGAAAAACAACAAAAATTAACAGTAAACATTACACATACAGAAGTTTCAAAACAGTAAAGACATTACAAATGTCATATTATATATATATACAGTGTTCTAACAATGTACAAATGGCTAAAGGACACAAGATAAAATAAATAAGCATAAATATGGGTTGTATTTACAATGTTGTTTGTTCTTCACTGGTTGCCCTTTTCTCGTGGCAACAGGTCACAAATCTTGCTGCTGTGATGGCACACTGTGGAATTTCACCCAGTAGATATGGGAGTTTTTCAAAATTGGATTTGTTTTCAAATTCTTTGTGGATCTGTGTAATCTGAGGGAAATATGTCTCTCTAATATGGTCATACATTGGGCAGGAGGTTAGGAA
>NW_024608164.1:42500-51452 GCF_018296145.1 Oncorhynchus tshawytscha
TCCTCTTCCTACACATTCTGCTGAGAGCCTCTACTGTGTGTGTGTCTGTCTGTGAGGAGTGCAGACCAGGAGCTGTACAGCACAGGAGCCTCTACTGTGTGTGTGTCTGTCTGTGTGTGAGGAGTGCAGACCCAGGAGCTGTACAGCACAGGAGCCTCTACTGTGTGTGTGTCTGTCTGTGTGTGAGGAGTGCAGACCCAGGAGCTGTACAGCACAGGAGCCTCTACTGTGTGTCTGTCTGTGTGTGCGGAGTGCAGACCCAGGAGCTGTACAGCACAGGAGCCTCTACTGTGTGTCTGTCTGTGTGTGCGGAGTGCAGACCCAGGAGCTGTACAGCACAGGAGACTATTAGAAGAGGGTTCCATGTGTACAAGAGACATGAAGGGTGGTCTGACTGTTCCTACATGTAGGGTGGTCTGACTGTTCCTACATGTAGGGTGGTCTGACTGTTCCTACATGTAGGGTGGTCTGACTGTTCCTACATGTAGGGTGGCCTGACTGTTCCCACATGTAGGGTGGTCTGACTGTTCCTACATGTAGGGTGGTCTGACTGTTCCTACATGTAGGGTGGCCTGACTGTTCCTACATGTAGGGTGGTCTGACTGTTCCTACATGTAGCATGTAGGGTGGTCTGACTGTTCCTACATGTAGGGTGGTCTGACTGTTCCCACATGTAGCATGTAGGGTGGCCTGACTGTTCCTACATGTAGGGTGGTCTGACTGTTCCTACATGTAGCATGTAGGGTGGCCTGACTGTTTCTACATGTAGGGTGGTCTGACTGTTCCTACATGTAGCATGTAGGGTGGCCTGACTGTTCCTACATGTAGCATGTAGGGTGCCTGACTGTTCCTACATGTAGGGTGGCCTGACTGTTCCTACATGTAGCATGTAGGGTGGACTGAATGTTCCTACATGTAGGGTGGCCTGACTGTTCCTACATGTAGGGTGGTCTGACTGTAGGCCACCCTACATTCTACATATAGGAACAGTCTGGCCACCCTACATGCTACATATAGGAACAGTCAGGCCACCCTACATGCTACATATAGGAACAGTCAGGCCACCCTACATGCTACATGTGGCCTGACAGCTCCTACATGTAGGGTGGTCTGACTGTTCCTACATGTAGGGTGGCCTGACTGTTCCCACATGTAGGGTGGCCTGACTGTTCCTACATGTAGGGTGGCCTGACTGTTCCTACATGTAGGGTGGTCTGACTGTTCCTACATGTAGCATGTAGGGTGGCCTGACTGTTCCTACATGTAGGGTGGTCTGACTGTTCCTACATGTAGCATGTAGGGTGGCCTGACTGTTCCTACATGTAGCATGTAGGGTGCCTGACTGTTCCTACATGTAGGGTGGCCTGACTGTTCCTACATGTAGCATGTAGGGTGGACTGAATGTTCCTACATGTAGGGTGGCCTGACTGTTCCTACATGTAGGGTGGTCTGACTGTTCCTACATGTAGCATGTAGGGTGGCCTGACTGTTCCTACATGTAGCATGTAGGGTGGCGTGACTGTTCCTACATGTAGGGTGGCCTGACTGTTCCTACATGTAGGGTGGCCTGACTGTTCCTACATGTAGGGTGGCCTGACTGTTCTTACATGTAGGGTGGCCTGACTGTTCCTACATGTAGGGTGGCCTGACTGTTCCCACATGTAGCATGTAGGGTGGCCTGACTGTTCCTACATGTCATGTAGGGTGGCCTGACTGTTCCTACATGTAGCATGTAGGGTGGCCTGACTGTTCCTATATGTAGCATGTAGGGTGGGCTGACTGTTCCTACATGTAGGGTGGTCTGACTGTTCCTGCATGAAGAGTGGTCTGACTGTTCCTACATGTAGGGTGGCCTGACTGTTCCTATATGTAGCATGTAGGGTGGCCAGACTGTTCCTATATGTAGCATGTAGGGTGGGCTGACTGTTCCTACATGTAGGGTGGTCTGACTGTTCCTGCATGAAGAGTGGTCTGACTGTTCCTACATGTAGGGTGGCCTGACAGCTCCTACATGTAGGGTGGTCTGACTGTTCCTGCATGAAGAGTGGTCTGACTGTTCCTACATGTAGGGTGGCCTGACAGCTCCTACATGTAGGGTGGTCTGACTGTTCCTACATGTAGGGTGGCCTGACTGTTCCCACATGTAGGGTGGCCTGACTGTTCCTACATGTAGGGTGGCCTGACTGACTGTTCCTACATGTAGGGTGGCCTGACTGTTCCTACATGTAGGGTGACCTGACTGTTCCTACATGTAGGGTGGCCTGACTGTTCCTACATGTAGGGTGGCCTGACTGTTCCCACATGTAGCATGTAGGGTGGCCTGACTGTTCCTACATGTAGGGTGGCCTGACTGTTCCTACATGTAGGGTGGCCTGACTGTTCCTACATGTAGGGTGGTCTGACTGTTCCTACATGTAGCATGTAGGGTGGCCTGACTGTTCCTACATGTAGGGTGGTCTGACTGTTCCTACATGTAGCATGTAGGGTGGCCTGACTGTTCCTACATGTAGCATGTAGGGTGCCTGACTGTTCCTACATGTAGGGTGGCCTGACTGTTCCTACATGTAGGGTGGCCTGAATGTTCCTACATGTAGGGTGGCCTGACTGTTCCTACATGTAGGGTGGTCTGACTGTTCCTACATGTAGCATGTAGGGTGGCCTGACTGTTCCTACATGTAGCATGTAGGGTGCCTGACTGTTCCTACATGTAGGGTGGCCTGACTGTTCCTACATGTAGCATGTAGGGTGGGCTGAATGTGGGCTCAACCTCTGAGTTGTATCACTGACCTCTGAGTTGTATCACTGACCTCTGAGTTGTATCACTGACCTCTGAGTTGTATCACTGACCTCTGAGTTGTATCACTGACCTCTGAGTTGTATCACTGACCTCTGAGTTGTATCACTGACCTCTGAGATGTATCACTGACCTCTGAGTTGTATCACTGACCTCTGAGTTGTATCACTGACCTCTGAGTTGTATCACTGACCTCTGAGTTGTATCACTGACCTCTGAGTTGTATCACTGACCTCTGAGATGTATCACTGACCTCTGAGTTGTATCACTGACCTCTGAGTTGTATCACTGACCTCTGAGATGTATCACTGACTGTCATTATAGAAGATACAGAACCTTCAGGAAGGATTCACACCTCTGGACTTTTTACACATTTTGTTGTCTCACAGCAATGAAGGAAATAGAGATTTTGTGTCACTGGTCTACACAAAATACCCCATAATGTCAAAGTGTAATTACATGGTTTTAGAAATGTTTACAACTTAATAAAAAATGAACAGATGAAATGTCTTTAGTCAATAAGTACCTTTTGTAGTGACTGGTTGTATTGAAAAAAACATCCAATGCCTTGGAAAGAAGGGCTCTTATTGGTAGATAGGTACAACAACAACAACAACACACTGACACTGAATATCCCTTTGAGCATGGTGAAGTTATTAATTACACCTTGGATGGTGTATCAATACACCCAGTCACTACAAAGATACAGGCGTCCTTCCTAACTCACTTACCGGAGAGGAAGGAAACCGCTCAGGGATTTCACCATGAGCTCAATGGTGACTTTAAAACAGTTAGTGAAATGGCTGTGATCATCTCTCTGTTCTCCAGTAGTGTACCCTAATTCCTATGGGCTCTGGTCTACAGTATCAGATGTGATATCAGAAAAACTGAGGATAAATCAACAACATTGTGTTTACAATAGCTAATTTACAGACTGGAAAGACCGAAGCCTGTTCAGAATACAAATATTTCAATATGTGCATCCTGTTTGCAACAAGGAACTAAAGTAATACTGCAAAAAGTAAGGCAACGCAATTAACTTTTTTTGTCCTGAATACAAAGTGTTATGTTTGGGGCAGATCTAATATACACATTACTGTGTACCACTTTCCATATTTTCAAGCATAGTGGTGGCTGCATCATGTTATGGGCTTTTCCTCGTAATCGAGGAAATATTGTATAATCCAGGTATGCAAAGCTCTTAGTCTTACCCAATAAGAATCACAGCTGAATACTTCATCTAATTGAGGAATATTCGCTCTCTCCCCCGTCTCTCTCTCTCTCTCTCTCTCCCTCCCTCCCTCCCTCCCTCCCTCCCTCCCTCCCTCCCTCCCTCCCTCCCTCCCTCCCTCCCTCCCTCCCTCCCTCCCTCCCTCCCTCTCTCTCTCTCTCTCTCTCTCTCTCACTCTCTCTCATAGCTTTTAGTCTTACCCAATAAGAATCACAGCTGAATACTTCATCTAATTGAGGAATATTCCTTACTTTTTAAGAAATGGTAGAATTTCTTTCCCCACTTTGACATAAGACTGAATTCCATGGCTATGATTTCCTCTCTCCCTTATGCAACACACATACGCACACACACACACACACACACACACACACACACACACACACACACACACACACACACACACACACACACACACACACACACACACACACACACACACACACACATACACACACATACACACACACACACACACACACACGGCTCTAGCATGTTATGTCAGTCCTCAGTTCCGTGCTCCACCCCTCCCCTGTTCCCCAGCTAAACTGGGCAGAACGCTGTAAATAGACATCAATCTGAACATTCTTCAACTTTTGTCCCCGGGACGCTTCCTGTAGAACTCTTGGATGGCCGGCCAATGGGGTCAATGACTTGACGAACACACTCCAGGCCAGACCACATCCTCATAGAGCTGAGACAGAGCACACCTCAACAGAGACCAAGAGAGACCGAGAGAGACAGATAGAGAGAGAGACAGACAGAGAGAGAGAGTGTGACAGAGAGAGAGAGACAGAGAGAGACAGAGAGAGAGATGAGGAGAGAGACAGACGAGGAGAGAGAGAGAGAGAGAGAGAGAGAGAGAAGGGGAGAGAGAGAGAAGGGGAGAGAGAGAGAGAGAGAGAGTGAAGGGGAGAGAGAAGGGGAGAGAGAGAGACAGAGAGAGAGAGAGAGAGACGGGGAGAGAGAGAGAAAGGGGAGAGAGAGAGAGAAGGGGAGAGAGATGGGGAGAGAGAGACGGGGAGAGAGAGTGAAGGGGAGAGAGAGAGAGAAGGGGAGGGAGAGAGATGGCAAGAGAGAGACAGAGAGAGAGAGAGAGAGAGAGAGAGAGACCAAGAACACACACTCCAGTCCATAGAGATGCAGAGTTAGAGACTGAGATACTGAGCGTTGGAGACTGAGATACTGAACGTTAGAGACTGAGCGTTAGAGACTGAGCGTTAGAGACTGAGAGACTGAGCATTAGAGACTGAGAGTTAGAGACTGAGACGGAGAGTTAGAGACTGAGAGACTGAGATACTGAGCGTTAGAGACTGAGACGGAGCGTTAGAGACTGAGATGCTGAGCGTTAGAGACTGAGAGACTGAGCGTTAGAGACTGAGAGTTAGAGACTGAGACGGAGAGTTAGAGACTGAGATACTGAGCGTTAGAGACTGAGACGGAGAGTTAGAGACTGAGTTATTGAGCGTTAGAGACTGAGAGACTGAGCGTTAGAGACTGAGCGTTAGAGACTCTGAGACTGAGCGTTAGAGACTGAGAGACTGAGCGTTAGAGACTGAGATACTGAGCGTTAGAGACTGAGCGTTAGAGACTGAGCGCTAGAGACTGAGAGTTAGAGACTGAGAGACTGAGAGACTGAGCGTTAGAGACTGAGCGTTACAGACTCTGAGACTGAGCATTAGAGACTGAGAGACTGAGATACTGAGCGTTAGAGACTGAGACGGAGAGTTAGAGACTGAGAGACTGAGCATTAGAGACTGAGAGACTGAGAGTTAGAGACTGAGAGACTGAGCGTTAGAGACTGAGAGCCTGAGAGTTAGAGACTGAGAGAATGAGCGTTAGAGACTGAGAGACTGAGCTTTAGAGACTGAGAGACTGAGCGTTAGAGACTGAGTGTTAGAGACTGTGAGACCGAGAGTTAGAGCCTGAGAGTTAGAGACTGAGAGACTGAGCGTTAGAGACTGAGAGCCTGAGAGTTAGAGACTGAGAGACTGAGCATTAGAGACTGAGTATTAGAGACTGAGAGACAGAGAGTTAGAGACTGAGAGACTGAGCGTTAGAGACTGAGTGTTAGAGACTGAGAGACTGAGTGTTAGAGACTGAGAGACTGAGCGTTAGAGACTGAACGTTAGAGACTGAGAGACTGAGAGACTGAGTGTTAGAGACTGAGAGACTGAGCGTTAGAGACTGAACGTTAGAGACTGAGAGACTGAGCGTTAGAGACTGAGAGACTGAGAGTTAGAGACTGAGCGTTAGAGACTGGGAGACTGAGCGTTAGAGACTGAGTGTTAGAGACTGAGAGACTGAGTGTTAGAGACTGAGAGACTGAGCGTTAGAGACTGAACGTTAGAGACTGAGAGACTAAGCGTTAGAGACTGAGAGTTAGAGACTGAGAGTTAGAGACTGAGCGTTAGAGACTGAGCGTTAGAGACTGAGATACTGAGCGTTAGAGACTGAGCGTTAGAGACTGAGAGACTGAGCGTTAGAGACTGAGATACTGAGCGTTATAGACTGAGATACTGAGCGTTTTAGACAGAGACTGAGCTTTAGAGACTGAGAGACTGAGCGTTAGAGACTGAGTGTTAGAGACTGAGAGACTGAGAGTTAGAGACTGAGAGCCTGAGAGTTAGAGACTGAGAGACTGAGAGTTAGAGACTGAGAGACTGAGCGTTAGAGACTGAGAGACTGAGCGTTAGAGACTGAGAGCCTGAGAGTTAGAGACTGAGAGACTGAGAGTTAGAGACTGAGAGACTGAGCGTTAGAGACTGAACGTTAGAGACTGAGAGAGTGAGCGTTCGAGACTGAGAGTTAGAGACTGAGAGTTAGAGACTGAGCGTTAGAGACTGGGAGACTGAGCGTTAGAGACTGAGATACTGAGCGTTAGAGACTGAGCATTAGAGACTGAGAGACTGAGCATTAGAGACTGAGATACTGAGCGTTAGAGACTGAGAGACTGAGATACTTAGCGTTAGAGACTGAGAGACTGAGCGTTAGAGACTGAGAGACTGAGATACTTAGCGTTAGAGACTGAGAGACTGAGCGTTAGAGACTGAGAGACTGAGATACTTAGCGTTAGAGACTGAGAGACTGAGCATTAGAGACTGAGAGACTGAGCGTTAGAGACTGAGAGACTGATATACTCCCGAGTCTCTGATTGGGAACCATATTTAGGCAGCCATATTCTTTGAGTGTTTCGTGGGTGATTGTTCCTGTCTCTGTGTTAGTTTGCACCAGTTTAGGCTGTTTCGGTTTTCACGTTACGTTTATTGTTTTTGTATTGTTCGTGTTTCATCTTCATTAAAGATGTATCGAATTAACCACGCTGCATTTTGGTCCTCCTCTCCTTCACCGCAAGAAAACCGTAACAGAATCACCCACCACAAAAGGACCAAGCGGCGTGGTGACAGGCAGCGGCAGCAGGAGCAACGAAACCGGATTTCTGGACATGGGAGGAGATATTGGATAGAAAAGGACCCTGGGCACAGCCTGGAGAATATCGCCGCCCCAAAGAAGAACTAGAGGCGGCGAAGGCAGAGAGGCGCTGGTATGAGGAGGCAGCACGGCGATGCGGATGGAAGCCCGAGAGTCAGCCCCAAAAATGTCTTGGGGGAGGCTCACAGGTAGTATGGCTACGCCAGGTAGGAGACCTGCGCAAACTTCCTATGCTTACCGGGGGCTAGAGAGACAGGGCAGGCACCGTGTTATGCTGTGGTGCGCACAGTGTCTCCAGTGCAGGTGAATAGCCCGGTGCGGTACATACCAGCTCCTCGTATCGGCCGGGCTAGAGTAAGCATCGAGCCAAGTGTCATGAAGCCGGCTCTATGCATCTGGTCTCCAGTGCGTCTCCTTGGGCCGGCTTACATGGCACCAACCTTGCGCACGGTGTCCCCGGTTCGCCTGCATAGCCCAGTGCAGGCTATTCCACCTCGCCGCACTGGCAGGGCAACCGGGAGTATTCAACCAGGTAAGGTTGGGCAGGCTCGGTGCTCAAGAGCTCCAGTGCGCCTGCACGGTCCGGTCTATCCAGTACCACCTCCACGCATCAGCTCTCCGGTGGCAGCTCCCTGCACCAGGCTTCCTGTGCGTGTTCTCGGCCCAGTACCACCAGTGCCAGCAAATCAAATCAAAATCAAATCAAATTTATTTATATAGCCCTTCGTACATCAGCTGATATCTCAAAGTGCTGTACAGAAACCCAGCCTAAAACCCCAAACAGCAAGCAATGCAGGTGTAGAAGCACGGTGGCTAGGAAAAACTCCCTAGAAAGGCCAAAACCTAGGAAGAAACCTAGAGAGGAACCAGGCTATGTGGGGTGGCCAGTCCTCTTCTGGCTGTGCCGGGTGGAGATTATAACAGAACATGGCCAAGATGTTCAAATGTTCATAAATGACCAGCATGGTCAAATAATAATAAGGCAGAACAGTTGAAACTGGAGCAGCAGCACAGTCAGTTGGAAGTTGGAACTGGAGCAGCAGCATGGCCAGGTGGACTGGGGATAGCAAGGAGTCATCATGTCAGGTAGTCCTGGGGCATGGTCCTAGGGCTCAGGTCAGTTGAAACTGGAACAGCAGCATGGCCAGGTGGACTGGGGACAGCAAGGAGTCATCATGTCAGGTAGTCCTGGAGCTCAGGTCCTAGGGCTCGGGTCCTCCGAGAGAGAGAAAGAAAGAGAGAAGGAGAGAATTAGAGAACGCACACTTAGATTCACACAGGACACCGAATAGGACAGGAGAAGTACTCCAGATATAACAAACTGACCCCAGCCCCCGACACATAAACTACTGCAGCATAAATACTGGAGGCTGAGACAGGAGGGGTCAGGAGACACTGTGGCCCCATCCGAGGTCACCCCGGACAGGGCCAAACAGGAAGGATATAACCCCACCCACTTTGCCAAAGCACAGCCCCCACACCCCAGCACCACGCA
>NW_024608165.1:0-51477 GCF_018296145.1 Oncorhynchus tshawytscha
GACTTGGTCTCAGTGTTGATGAATTGAACACTGAATGGACTTGGTGTCAGTGTTGATACGCTGACCACTGAATGGACTTGGTCTCAGTGTTGATGCATTGACCACTGAATGGACTTGGTCTCAGTGTTGATCGTTGACCACTGAATGGACTTGGTCTCAGTGTTGATCGTTGACCACTGAATGGACTTGGTCTCAGTGTTGATGCGTTGACCACTGAATGGACTTGGTCTCAGTGTTGATGCATTGACCACTGAATGGACTTGGTCTCAGTGTTGATGTTGCCCACTGAATGGACTTGGTCTCAGTGTTGATATTTGGACCACTGAATGGACTTGGTCTCAGTGTTGATATTTGACCACTGAATGGACTTGGTCTCAGTGTTGATGTGTTGACCACTGAATGGACTTGGTCTCAGTGTTGATGTGTTGACCACTGAATGGACTTGGTCTCAGTGTTGATGTGTTGACCACTGAATGGACTTGGTCTCAGTGTTGATGCATTGACCACTGAATGGACTTGGTCTCAGTGTTGATGCATTGACCACTGAATGGACTTGGTCTCAGTGTTGATATTTGGAGGACACTGAATGGACTTGGTCTCAGTGTTGATGTATGACCACTGAATGGACTTGGTCTCAGTGTTGATGCGTTGACCACTGAATGGACTTGGTCTCAGTGTTGATGTGTTGACCACTGAATGGACTTGGTCTCAGTGTTGATGCGTTGACCACTGAATGGACTTGGTCTCAGTGTTGATGTGCATTGACCACTGAATGGACTTGGTCTCAGTGTTGATGATTGACCACTGAATGGACTTGGTCTCAGTGTTGATGTTGACCACTGAATGGACTTGGTCTCAGTGTTGATGTTGACCACTGAATGGACTTGGTCTCAGTGTTGATGCGTTGACCACTGAATGGACTTGGTCTCAGTGTTGATCTGACCACTGAATGGACTTGGTCTCAGTGTTGATGTGTGACCACTGAATGGACTTGGTCTCAGTGTTGATGCATTGACCACTGAATGGACTTGGTCTCAGTGTTGATGCATTGACCACTGAATGGACTTGGTGTCAGTGTTGATGCTGACCACTGAATGGACTTGGTCTCAGTGTTGATGCGTTGACCACTGAATGGACTTGGTCTCAGTGTTGATATTTGGACCACTAAATGGACTTGTCTCAGTGTTGATGCGTTGACCACTGAATGGACTTGGTGTCAGTGTTGATGCGTTGACCACTGAATGGACTTGGTCTCAGTGTTGATGCGTGTCAGAGAGACCACTGAATGGACTTGGTCTCAGTGTTGATATTTTTACCACTAAATGGACTTGGTCTCAGTGTTGATGCGTTGAACACTGAATGGACTTGGTCTCAGTGTTGATGCATTGACCACTGAATGGACTTGGTCTCAGTGTTGATGCGTTGACCACTGAATGGACTTGGTCTCAGTGTTGATGCATTGACCACTGAATGGACTTGGTCTCAGTGTTGATATTTGGACCACTAAATGGACTTGGTCTCAGTGTTGATGCGTTGACCACTGAATGGACTTGGTCTCAGTGTTGATGCATTGACCACTGAATGGACTTGGTCTCAGTGTTGATGCGTTGACCACTGAATGGACTTTGTCTCAGTGTTGATGCGTTGACCACTGAATGGACTTGGTCTCAGTGTTGATGCATTGACCACTGAATGGACTTGGTCTCAGTGTTGATGCATTGACCACTGAATGGACTTGGTCTCAGTGTTGATGCATTGACCACTGAATGGACTTGGTCTCAGTGTTGATATTTGGACACCGAAATGGACTTGGTCTCAGTGTTGATGTTGACCACTGAATGGACTTGGTCTCAGTGTTGATATTTTTACCACTGAATGGACTTGGTCTCAGTGTTGATATTTGGACCACTAAATGGACTTGGTCTCAGTGTTGATGCGTTGACCACTGAATGGACTTGGTCTCAGTGTTGATGCATTGCCCACTGAATGGACTTGGTCTCAGTGTTGTGTGACCACTGAATGGATTTGGTGTCAGTGTTGATGCATTGACCACTGAATGGACTTGGTCTCAGTGTTGATGCGTTGACCACTGAATGGACTTGGTCTCAGTGTTGATGCGTTGACCACTGAATGGACTTGGTCTCAGTGTTGATATTTGGACCACCTAAATGGACTTGGTCTCAGTGTTGATTGGACCACTGAATGGACTTGGTCTCAGTGTTGATGCGTTGACCACTGAATGGACTTGGTCTCAGTGTTGATGCGTTGACCACTGAATGGACTTGGTCTCAGTGTTGATGCATTGACCACTGAATGGACTTGGTCTCAGTGTTGATGTGTTGACCACTGAATGGACTTGGTCTCAGTGTTGATGCATTGACCACTTGGTCTCAGTGTTGATGGACCACTGAATGGACTTGGTCTCAGTGTTGATGCATTGACCACTGAATGGACTTGGGTCAGTGTTGATGCATTGACCACTGAATGGACTTGGTCTCAGTGTTGATGCGTTGACCACTGAATGGACTTGGTCTCAGTGTTGATGCGTTGACCACTGAATGGACTTGGTCTCAGTGTTGATGTTTCAGAGAGGACCACTAAATGGACTTGGTCTCAGTGTTGATGCGTTGACCACTGAATGGACTTGGTCTCAGTGTTGATGCATTGACCACTGAATGGACTTGGTCTCAGTGTTGATGTGTTGACCACTAAATGGACTTGGTCTCAGTGTTGATGCGTTGACCACTGAATGGACTTGGTCTCAGTGTTGATATTTGGACCACTGAATGGACTTGGTCTCAGTGTTGATGCGTTGACCACTGAATGGACTTGGTGTCTGGACCACTGAATGGACTTGGTCTCAGTGTTGATGCGTGTCAGAGAGACCACTGAATGGACTTGGTCTCAGTGTTGATATTTTTACCACTAAATGGGCTTGGTCTCAGTGTTGATGCGTTGAACACTGAATGGACTTGGTGTCAGTGTTGATGCATTGACTGAATGGACTTGGTCTCAGTGTTGATGCGTTGACCACTGAATGGACTTGGTCTCAGTGTTGATGCATTGACCACTGAATGGACTTGGTCTCAGTGTTGATATTTGGACACCGAAATGGACTTGGTCTCAGTGTTGACACGTTGACCACTGAATGGACTTGGTCTCAGTGTTGTGTTGACCACTGAATGGACTTGGTCTCAGTGTTGATGCGTTGACCACTGAATGGACTTGGTCTCAGTGTTGATGCGTTTGACCACTGAATGGACTTGGTCTCAGTGTTGATGCATTGACCACTGAATGGACTTGGTCTCAGTGTTGATGCATTGACCACTGAATGGACTTGGTCTCAGTGTTGATGCGTTGACCACTGAATGGACTTGGTCTCAGTGTTGATATTTGGACACCGAAATGGACTTGGTCTCAGTGTTGATGCGTTGACCACTGAATGGACTTGGTCTCAGTGTTGATATTTTGACCACTGAATGGACTTGGTCTCAGTGTTGATATTTGGACCACTAAATGGACTTGGTCTCAGTGTTGACGTTGACCACTGAATGGACTTGGTCTCAGTGTTGATGCATTGCCCACTGAATGGACTTGGTCTCAGTGTTGATGCATTGACCACTGAATGGACTTGGTCTCAGTGTTGATGCATTGACCACTGAATGGACTTGGTCTCAGTGTTGATGCGTTGACCACTGAATGGACTTGGTCTCAGTGTTGATGCGTTGACCACTGAATGGACTTGGTCTCAGTGTTGATATTTGGACACCTAAATGGACTTGGTCTCAGTGTTGAGCATTGACCACTGAAATGGACTTGGTCTCAGTGTTGATGCATTGACCACTGAATGGACTTGGTCTCAGTGTTGATGCGTTGACCACTGAATGGACTTGGGACTGACCACTGAATGGACTTGGTCTCAGTGTTGATGCGTTGACCACTGAATGGACTTGGTGTCAGTGTTGATGCATTGACCACTGAATGGACTTGGTCTCAGTGTTGATGCGTTGACCACTGAATGGACTTTGTCTCAGTGTTGATGCGTTGACCACTGAATGGACTTGGTCTCAGTGTTGATGCATTGACCACTGAATGGACTTGGTCTCAGTGTTGATGCATTGACCACTGAATGGACTTGGTCTCAGTGTTGATGCGTTGACCACTGAATGGACTTGGTCTCAGTGTTGATGCGTTGACCACTGAATGGACTTGGTCTCAGTGTTGATGTGTTGACCACTGAATGGACTTGGTCTCAGTGTTGATATTTTTACCACTAAATGGACTTGGTCTCAGTGTTGATGCGTTGACCACTGAATGGACTTGGTCTCAGTGTTGATGCATTGACCACTGAATGGACTTGGTCTCAGTGTTGATGCGTTGACCACTGAATGGACTTGGTCTCAGTGTTGATGTGTTGACCACTGAATGGACTTGGTCTCAGTGTTGATATTTGGACCACTGAATGGACTTTCTCAGTGTTGATGCATTGACCACTGAATGGACTTGGTGTCAGTGTTGATCAGACCACTGAATGGACTTGGTCTCAGTGTTGATGCGTGTCAGAGAGACCACTGAATGGACTTGGTCTCAGTGTTGATATTTTGACCACTAAATGGACTTGGTCTCAGTGTTGATGCGTTGAACACTGAATGGACTTGGTGTCCATTGACCACTGAATGGACTTGGTCTCAGTGTTGATGCGTTGACCACTGAATGGACTTGGTCTCAGTGTTGATGCATTGACCACTGAATGGACTTGGTCTCAGTGTTGATATTTGGACCACTGAATGGACTTGGTCTCAGTGTTGATACGTTGACCACTGAATGGACTTGGTCTCAGTGTTGATGCATTGACCACTGAATGGACTTGGTCTCAGTGTTGATGTTGACCACTGAATGGACTTGGTCTCAGTGTTGATGTGTTGACCACTGAATGGACTTGGTCTCAGTGTTGATGCATTGACCACTGAATGGACTTGGTCTCAGTGTTGATGCATTGACCACTGAATGGACTTGGTCTCAGTGTTGATGCATTGACCACTGAATGGACTTGGTCTCAGTGTTGATATTTGGACCACTGAATGGACTTGGTCTCAGTGTTGATGCGTTGACCACTGAATGGACTTGGTCTCAGTGTTGATATTTTTACCACTGAATGGACTTGGTCTCAGTGTTGATATTTGGACACCGAAATGGACTTGGTCTCAGTGTTGATGCGTTGACCACTGAATGGACTTGGTCTCAGTGTTGATATTTGGACCACTGAATGGACTTGGTCTCAGTGTTGATGCATTGACCACTGAATGGATTTGGTGTCAGTGTTGATGCATTGACCACTGAATGGACTTGGTCTCAGTGTTGATGCGTTGACGACTAAATGTACTTGGTCTCAGTGTTGATGCGTTGACCACTGAATGGACTTGGTCTCAGTGTTGATATTTGGACACCTAAATGGACTTGGTCTCAGTGTTGATGCGTTGACCACTGAATGGACTTGGTCTCAGTGTTGATGCATTGACCACTGATGGACTTGGTCTCATTGTTGATGCGTTGACCACTGAATGGACTTGGTCTCAGTGTTGATGCGTTGACCACTGAATGGACTTGGTCTCAGTGTTGATGCGTTGACCACTGAATGGACTTGGTCTCAGTGTTGATGCATTGACCACTGAATGGACTTGGTCTCAGTGTTGATGCATTGACCACTGAATGGACTTGGTCTCAGTGTTGATGCATTCACCACTGAATGGACTTGGTCTCAGTGTTGATGCGTTGACCACTGAATGGACTTGGTCTCAGTGTTGATGCATTGACCACTGAATGGACTTGGTCTCAGTGTTGATGCATTGACCACTGAATGGACTTTGTCTCAGTGTTGATGCATTGACCACTGAATGGACTTGGTCTCAGTGTTGATGCGTTGACCACTGAATGGACTTGGTCTCAGTGTTGATATTTTTACCACTAAATGGACTTGGTCTCAGTGTTGATGCGTTGAACACTGAATGGACTTGGTCTCAGTGTTGATGCATTGACCACTGAATGGACTTGGTCTCAGTGTTGATGCGTTGACCACTGAATGGACTTGGTCTCAGTGTTGATATTTGGACACCTAAATGGACTTGGTCTCAGTGTTGATGCATTGACCACTGAATGGATTTGGTCTCAGTGTTGATGCATTGACCACTGAATGGACTTGGTGTCAGTGTTGATACGTTGACCACTGAATGGACTTGGTCTCAGTGTTGATGCGTTGACCACTGAATGGACTTGGTCTCAGTGTTGATCGTTGACCACTGAATGGACTTGGTCTCAGTGTTGATGAATTGAACACTGAATGGACTTGGTCTCAGTGTTGATACGTTGACCACTGAATGGACTTGGTCTCAGTGTTGATGCATTGACCACTGAATGGACTTGGTCTCAGTGTTGATGCGTTGACCACTGAATGGACTTGGTCTCAGTGTTGATGTTGACCACTGAATGGACTTGGTCTCAGTGTTGATGCGTTGACCACTGAATGGACTTGGTGTCAGTGTTGATGCATTGCCCACTGAATGGACTTGGTGTCAGTGTTGATGCATTGCCCACTGAATGGACTTGGTCTCAGTGTTGATATTTGGACCACTGAATGGACTTGGTCTCAGTGTTGATATTTGGACCACTGAAATGGACTTGGTCTCAGTGTTGATACGTTGACCACTGAATGGACCTTGTCTCAGTGTTGATGCGTTGACCACTGAATGGACTTGGTGTCAGTGTTGATGCATAGCCCACTGAATGGACTTGGTCTCAGTGTTGATGCATTGACCACTGAATGGACTTTGTCTCTCTGTTGATGCGTTGACCACTGAATGGACTTGGTCTCAGTGTTGATATTTGGAACACTGAATGGACTTGGTCTCAGTGTTGATATATGGACCACTAAATGGACTTGGTCTCAGTGTTGATGCGTTGACCACTGAATGGACTTGGTCTCAGTGTTGATGCGTTGACCACTGAATGGACTTGGTCTCAGTGTTGATGCGTTGACCACTGAATGGACTTGGTCTCAGTGTTGATGCATTGACCACTGAATGGACTTGGTCTCAGTGTTGATGCATTGACCACTGAATGGACTTGGTCTCAGTGTTGATGCATTGACCACTGAATGGACTTGGTGTCAGTGTTGATGCGTTGACCACTGAATGGACTTGGTCTCAGTGTTGATGCGTTGACCACTGAATGGACTTGGTCTCAGTGTTGATTTGGACCACTAAATGGACATTGTCTCAGTGTTGATGCGTTGACCACTGAATGGACTTGGTCTCAGTGGTTCACCACTGAATGGACTTGGTGTCAGTGTTGATGCATTGACCACTGAATGGACTTGGTCTCAGTGTTGATGCGTTGACCACTGAATGACTTGTTCTCAGTGTTGATGCGTTGACCACTGAATGGACTTGGTCTCAGTGTTGATGCATTGACCACTGAATGGACTTGGTCTCAGTGTTGATGCATTGACCACTGAATGGACTTGGTCTCAGTGTTGATGCACGTGACCACTGAATGGACTTGGTGTCAGTGTTGATGCATTGACCACTGAATGGACTTGGTCTCAGTGTTGATGCGTTGACCACTGAATGGACTTGGTCTCAGTGTTGATGCACGTGACCACTGAATGGACTTGGTCTCAGTGTTGATGCATTGACCACTGAATGGACTTGGTCTCAGTGTTGATGCATTGACCACTGAATGGACTTGGTCTCAGTGTTGATGCGTTGACCACTGAATGGACTTGGTCTCAGTGTTGATGCGTTGACCACTGAATGGACTTGGTCTCAGTGTTGATATTTGGACCACTAAATGGACATTGTCTCAGTGTTGATGCATTGACCACTGAATGGACTTGGTCTCAGTGTTGATGTTTTTACCACTCAATGGACTTGCCCTCAGTGTTGATGCGTGTCAGAGAGAACCACTGAATGGACTTGGTCTCAGTGTTGATATTTTTACCACTAAATGGACTTGGTCTCAGTGTTGATGCGTTGACCACTGAATGGACTTGGTGTCAGTGTTGATGCGTTGACCACTGAATGGACTTGGTCTCAGTGTTGATGCGTTGACCACTGAATGGAATTGGTGTCAGTGTTGATGCATTGACCACTGAATGGACTTGGTCTCAGTGTTGATATTTGGACACCGAAATGGACTTGGTCTCAGTGTTGATACGTTGACCACTGAATGGACTTGGTCTCAGTGTTGATGCATTGACCACTGAATGGACTTGGTCTCAGTGTTGATGCGTTGACCACTGAATGGACTTGTCTCAGTGTTGATGCGTTGACCACTGAATGGACTTGGTCTCAGTGTTGATGCATTGACCACTAAATGGACTTGGTCTCAGTGTTGATGCATTGACCACTGAATGGACTTGGTCTCAGTGTTGATGCATTGACCACTGAATGGACTTGGTCTCAGTGTTGATATTTGGACACCGAAATGGACTTGGTCTCAGTGTTGATGCGTTGACCACTGAATGTACTTGGTCTCAGTGTTGATATTTGGACCACTGAATGGACTTGGTCTCAGTGTTGATATTTGGACCACGAAATGGACTTGGTCTCAGTGTTGATGCGTTGACCACTGAATGGACTTGGTGTCAGTGTTGATGCATTGACCACTGAATGGACTTGGTCTCAGTGTTGATGCATTGACCACTGAATGGACTTGGTCTCAGTGTTGATGCATTGACCACTGAATGGATTTGGTTTCAGTGTTGATGCATTGACCACTGAATGGACTTGGTCTCAGTGTTGATGCGTTGACCACTGAATGGCCTTTCTCTCAGTGTTGATATTTGGACACCTAAATGGACTTGGTCTCAGTGTTGATGCATTGACCACTGAAAGGACTTGGTCTCAGTGTTGATGCATTGACTACTGATTGGACTTGGTCTCAGTGTTGATGCGTTGACCACTGAATGGACTTGGTCTCAGTGTTGATGCATTGACCACTGAATGGACTTGGTCTCAGGGTTGATGCGTTGACCACTGAATGGACTTGGTCTCAGTGTTGATGCATTGACCACTGAATGGACTTGGTCTCAGTGTTGATGCATTGACCACTGAATGGACTTGGTCTCAGTGTTGATATTTGGACCACTGAATGGACTTGGTCTCAGTGTTGATGCGTTGACCACTGAATGGACTTGGTCTCAGTGTTGATTTGGACCACTGAATGGACTTGGTCTCAGTGTTGATGACCACTAAATGGACTTGGTCTCAGTGTTGATGCGTTGACCACTGAATGGACTTGGTCTCAGTGTTGATGTTTTTACCACTGAATGGACTTGGTCTCAGTGTTGATATTTGGACACTGAAATGGACTTGTCTCAGTGTTGATGCGTTGACCACTGAATGGACTTGGTCTCAGTGTTGATGAATTGAACCCTGAATGGACTTGTCAGTGTTGATACGTTGACCACTGAATGGACTTGGTCTCAGTGTTGATGCATTGACCACTGAATGGACTTGGTCTCAGTGTTGATGCATTGACCACTGAATGGACTTGGTCTCAGTGTTGATGCATTGACCACTGAATGGACTTGGTCTCAGTGTTGATGTTTTTACCACTGAATGGACTTTGCCTCAGTGTTGATGCTCAAAGAGGACCACTGAATGGATTTTGTGTCTGTGTTGATGCGTTGACCACTGAATGGACTTGGTCTCAGTGTTGATGCGTTGACCACTGAATGGACTTGGTCTCAGTGTTGATGCGTTGACCACTGAATGGACTTGTCTCAGTGTTGATATTTGGACCACTGAATGGACTTGGTCTCAGTGTTGATGCGTTGACCACTGAATGGACTTGGTCTCAGTGTTGATACGTTGACCACTGAATGGACTTGGTCTCAGTGTTGATGCATTGACCACTGAATGGACTTGGTCTCAGTGTTGATGCATTGACCACTGAATGGACTTGGTCTCAGTGTTGATGCATTGACCACTGAATGGACTTGGTCTCAGTGTTGATGTTTTTACCACTGAATGGACTTGGCCTCAGTGTTGATGCGTGTCAGAGAGGACCACTGAATGGATTTTGTGTCTGTGTTGATGACCACTGAATGGACTTAGTCTCAGTGTTGATGCGTGTGAACCACTGAATGGACTTGGTCTCAGTGTTGATGCGTTGACCACTGAATGGACTTTGTCTCAGTGTTGATGCGTTGACCACTGAATGGACTTTGTCTCAGTGTTGATGCATTGACCACTGAATGGACTTGGTCTCAGTGTTGATGCGTTGACCACTGAATGGACTTGGTGTCAGTGTTGATGCGTTGACCACTGAATGGACTTGGTCTCAGTGTTGATATTTTTACCACTAAATGGACTTGGTCTCAGTGTTGATGCGTTGAACACTGAATGGACTTGGTCTCAGTGTTGATGCGTTGACCACTAATGGACTTGGTCTCAGTGTTGATGAATTGACCACTGAATGGACTTGGTCTCAGTGTTGATACGTTGACCACTGAATGGACTTGGTCTCAGTGTTGATGCATTGACCACTGAATGGACTTGGTCTCAGTGTTGATGCGTTGACCACTGAATGGACTTGGTCTCAGTGTTGATACGTTGACCACTGAATGGACTTGGTCTCAGTGTTGATGCGTTGACCACTGAATGGACTTGGTCTCAGTGTTGATGCATTGACCACTGAATGGACTTGGTCTCAGTGTTGATATTTGGACACCGAAATGGACTTGGTCTCAGTGTTGATACGTTGACCACTGAATGGACTTGTCTCAGTGTTGATGCGTTGACCACTGAATGGACTTGGTCTCAGTGTTGATGCATTGCCCACTGAATGGACTTGGTCTCAGTGTTGATATTTTGACCACTAAATGGACTTGGTCTCAGTGTTGATGCGTTGACCACGAAATGGACTTGGTCTCAGTGTTGACGTTGACCACTAATGGACTTGGTCTCAGTGTTGATGAATTGAACACTGAATGGACTTGGTGTCAGTGTTGATACGTTGACCACTGAATGGACTTGGTCTCAGTGTTGATGCATTGACCACTGAATGGACTTGGTCTCAGTGTTGATGCGTTGACCACTGAATGGACTTGGTCTCAGTGTTGATGCGTTGACCACTGAATGGACTTGGTCTCAGTGTTGATGCGTTGACCACTGAATGGACTTGGTCTCAGTGTTGATGCATTGCCCACTGAATGGACTTGGTGTCAGTGTTGATATTTGGACACTGAAATGGACTTGGTCTCAGTGTTGATGCGTTGACCACTGAATGGACTTTGTCTCAGTGTTGATGCGTTGACCACTGAATGGACTTGGTGTCAGTGTTGATGCATTGCCCACTGAATGGACTTGGTCTCAGTGTTGATATTTGACCACTGAATGGACTTGGTCTCAGTGTTGATATTTGACCACTGAATGGACTTGGTCTCAGTGTTGATATTTGGACCACTGAATGGACTTGGTCTCAGTGTTGATGCATTGACCACTGAATGGATTTGGTGTCAGTGTTGATGCATTGACCACTGAATGGACTTGGTCTCAGTGTTGATGCGTTGACGACTAAATGTACTTGGTCTCAGTGTTGATGCGTTGACCACTGAATGGACTTGGTCTCAGTGTTGATATTTGGACACCTAAATGGACTTGGTCTCAGTGTTGATGCATTGACCACTGAATGGACTTGGTCTCAGTGTTGATGCATTGACCACTGAATGGACTTGGTGTCAGTGTTGATACGTTGACCACTGAATGGACTTGGTCTCAGTGTTGATGCGTTGACCACTGAATGGACTTGGTCTCAGTGTTGATGCATTGACCACTAAATGGACTTGGTCTCAGTGTTGATGCATTGACCACTGAATGGACTTGGTCTCAGTGTTGATGTTTTTACCACTCAATGGACTTGCCCTCAGTGTTGATGCGTGTCAGAGAGGACCACTGAATGGACTTTGTGTCTGTGTTGATGCGTGGACCACTGAATGGACTTGGTCTCAGTGTTGATGCATTGACCACTGAATGGACTTTGTCTCAGTGTTGATGCATTGACCACTGAATGGACTTGGTCTCAGTGTTGATGCGTTGACCACTGAATGGACTTGGTCTCAGTGTTGATATTTTTACCACTAAATGGACTTGGTCTCAGTGTTGATGCGTTGAACACTGAATGGACTTGGTCTCAGTGTTGATGCATTGACCACTGAATGGACTTGGTCTCAGTGTTGATGCGTTGACCACTGAATGGACTTGGTGTCAGTGTTGATGCATTGACCACTGAATGGACTTGGTCTCAGTGTTGATATTTGGACACCAAAATGGACTTGGTCTCAGTGTTGATGCATTGACCACTGAATGGACTTGGTCTCAGTGTTGATGCATTGACAACTGATTGGACTTGGTCTCAGTGTTGATGCATTGACCACTGAATGGACTTGGTCTCAGTGTTGATGCATTGACCACTGAATGGATTTTGTCTCAGTGTTGATATTTGGACACCGAAATGGACTTGGTCTCAGTGTTGATACCTTGACCACTGAATGGACTTGGTCTCAGTGTTGATGCGTTGACCACTGAATGGACTTGATCTCAGTGTTGATGCATTGACCACTGAATCGACTTGGTCTCAGTGTTGATGCATTGACCACTGAATGGACTTGGTCTCAGTGTTGATGCGTTGACCACTGAATGGACTTTGTCTCTCTGTTGATGCGTTGACCACTGAATGGACTTGGTCTCAGTGTTGATATTTGGAACACTGAATGGACTTGGTCTCAGTGTTGATATATGGACCACTCAATGGACTTGGTCTCAGTGTTGATGCATTGACCACTGAATGGACTTGGTGTCAGTGTTGATACGTTGACCACTGAATGGACTTGGTCTCAGTGTTGATGCGTTGACCACTGAATGGACTTGGTCTCAGTGTTGATGCATTGACCACTAAATGGACTTGGTCTCAGTGTTGATGCATTGACCACTGAATGGACTTGGTCTCAGTGTTGATGCATTGACCACTGAATGGACTTGGTCTCAGTGTTGATGCGTTGACCACTGAATGGACTTGGTCTCAGTGTTGATGCGTTGACCACTGAATGGACTTGGTCTCAGTGTTGATGCTTTGACCACTGAATGGACTTGGTCTCAGTGTTGATGCGTTGACCACTGAATGGACTTGGTCTCAGTGTTGATGCATTGACCACTGAATGGACTTGGTCTCAGTGTTGATGCATTGACCACTGAATGGACTTGGTGTCAGTGTTGATGCGTTGACCACTGAATGGACTTGGTCTCAGTGTTGATGCGTTGACCACTGAATGGACTTGGTCTCAGTGTTGATATTTGGACCACTAAATGGACATTGTCTCAGTGTTGATGCGTTGACCACTGAATGGACTTGGTCTCAGTGTTGATGCGTTGACCACTGAATGGACTTAGTCTCAGTGTTGATGCGTGTCACAGAGAACCACTGAATGGACTTGGTCTCAGTGTTGATATTTTTACCACTAAATGGACTTGGTCTCAGTGTTGATGCATTGACCACTGAATGGACTTGGTCTCAGTGTTGATGCGTTGACCACTGAATGGACTTGGTGTCAGTGTTGATGCATTGACCACTGAATGGACTTGGTCTCAGTGTTGATATTTGGACACCGAAATGGACTTGGTCTCAGTGTTGATACGTTGACCACTGAATGGACTTGGTCTCAGTGTTGATGCATTGACCACTGAATGGACTTGGTCTCAGTGTTGATCGTTGACCACTGAATGGACTTTGTCTCAGTGTTGATGCGTTGACCACTGAATGGACTTGGTCTCAGTGTTGATGCATTGACCACTGAATGGACTTGGTCTCATATTTGGACACCGAAATGGACTTGGTCTCAGTGTTGATATGTTGACCACTGAATGGACTTGGTCTCCGTGTTGATATTTGGACCACTGAATGGACTTGGTCTCATTGTTGATATTTGGACCACTAAATGGACTTGGTCTCAGTGTTGATGCGTTGACCACTGAATGGACTTGGTGTCAGTGTTGATGCATTGCCCACTGAATGGACTTGGTCTCAGTGTTGATGCATTGACCACTGAATGGATTTGGTGTCAGTGTTGATGCATTGACCACTGAATGGACTTGGTCTCAGTGTTGATGCGTTGACCACTGAATGGACTTGGTCTCAGTGTTGATATTTGGACACCTAAATGGACTTGGTCTCAGTGTTGATGCATTGACCACTGAAAGGACTTGGTCTCAGTGTTGATGCATTGACTACTGATTGGACTTGGTCTCAGTGTTGATGCGTTGACGACTGAATGGACTTGGTCTCAGGGGTTGATGCGTTGAACACTGAGTGGACTTGGTCTCAGTGTTGATGCATTGACCACTGAATGGGCTTGGTCTCAGTGTTGATGCGTTGACCACTGAATGGACTTGGTCTCAGGGTTGATGTTGAACACTGAGTGGACTTGGTCTCAGTGTTGATGCATTGACCACTGAATGGGCTTGGTCTCAGTGTTGATGCATTGACCACTGAAAGGACTTGGTCTCAGTGTTGATGCATTGACTACTGATTGGACTTGGTCTCAGTGTTGATGCGTTGACGACTGAATGGACTTGGTCTCAGGGGTTGATGCGTTGAACACTGAGTGGACTTGGTCTCAGTGTTGATGCATTGACCACTGAATGGGCTTGGTCTCAGTGTTGATGCGTTGACCACTGAATGGACTTGGTGTCAGTATTGATGCATTGACCACTGAATGGACTTGGTCTCCGTGTTGATATTTGGACCACTGAATGGACTTGGTCTCAGTGTTGATATTTGGACCACTAAATGGACTTGGTCTCAGTGTTGATGCATTGACCACTGAATGGACTTGGTCTCAGTGTTGATGCGTTGACCACTGAATGGACTTGGTCTCAGTGTTGATATTGACCACTGAATGGACTTGGTCTCAGTGTTGATGCATTGACCACTGAATGGATTTGGTGTCAGTGTTGATGCATTGACCACTGAATGGACTTGGTCTCAGTGTTGATGCGTTGACCACTGAATGGACTTGGTCTCAGTGTTGATATTTGGACACCTAAATGGACTTGGTCTCAGTGTTGATGCATTGACCACTGAATAGACTTGGTCTCAGTGTTGATGCATTGACCACTGAATGGACTTGGTGTCAGTGTTGATACGTTGACCACTGAATGGACTTGGTCTCAGTGTTGATGCGTTGACCACTGAATGGACTTGGTCTCAGTGTTGATGCGTTGACCACTAATGGACTTGGTCTCAGTGTTGATGAATTGAACACTGAATGGACTTGGTCTCAGTGTTGACCACTGAATGGACTTGGTCTCAGTGTTGATGCATTGACCACTGAATGGACTTGGTCTCAGTGTTGATGCGTTGACCACTGAATGGACTTGGTCTCAGTGTTGATGCGTTGACCACTGAATGGACTTGGTCTCAGTGTTGATGCGTTGACCACTGAATGGACTTGGTGTCAGTGTTGATGCATTGCCCACTGAATGGACTTGGTGTCAGTGTTGATGCATTGACCACTGAATGGACTTGGTCTCAGTGTTGATATTTGGACCACTGAATGGACTTGGTCTCAGTGTTGATATTTGGACACCGAAATGGACTTGGTCTCAGTGTTGATGCGTTGACCACTGAATGGACTTGTCTCAGTGTTGATGCGTTGACCACTGAATGGACTTGGTGTCAGTGTTGATGCATTAGCCCACTAGGACCACTGAATGGACTTGGTCTCAGTGTTGATGCATTGACCACTGAATGGACTTTGTCTCTCTGTTGATGCGTTGACCACTGAATGGACTTGGTCTCAGTGTTGATATTTGGAACACTGAATGGACTTGGTCTCAGTGTTGATATGGACCACTAAATGGACTTGGTCTCAGTGTTGATGCGTTGACCACTGAATGGACTTGGTCTCAGTGTTGATGCGTTGACCACTGAATGGACTTGGTCTCAGTGTTGATGCGTTGACCACTGAATGGACTTGGTCTCAGTGTTGATGCATTGACCACTGAATGGACTTGGTCTCAGTGTTGATGCATTGACCACTGAATGGACTTGGTCTCAGTGTTGATGCATTGACCACTGAATGGACTTGGTGTCAGTGTTGATGCGTTGACCACTGAATGGACTTGGTCTCAGTGTTGATGCGTTGACCACTGAATGGACTTGGTCTCAGTGTTGATATTTGGACCACTAAATGGACATTGTCTCAGTTTGATGCGTTGACCACTGAATGGACTTGGTGTCAGTGTTGATGCGTTCACCACTGAATGGACTTGGTGTCAGTGTTGATGCATTGACCACTGAATGGACTTGGTCTCAGTGTTGATGTTGACCACTGAATTGACTTGTTCTCAGTGTTGATGCGTTGACCACTGAATGGACTTGGTCTCAGTGTTGATGCATTGACCACTGAATGGACTTGGTCTCAGTGTTGATGCGTGACCACTGAATGGACTTGGTCTCAGTGTTGATGCATTGACCACTGAATGGACTTGGTCTCAGTGTTGATGCGTTGACCACTGAATGGACTTGGTCTCAGTGTTGATGCGTTGACCACTGAATGGACTTGGTCTCAGTGTTGATGCATTGACCACTGAATGGACTTGATGTCTCAGTGAATGATGGTTCAGACCACTGAATGGACTTGGTCTCAGTGTTGATGCGTTGACCACTGAATGGACTTGGTCTCAGTGTTGATGCGTTGACCACTGAATGGACTTGGTCTCAGTGTTGATATTTGGACCACTAAATGGACATTGTCTCAGTGTTGATGCGTTGACCACTGAATGGACTTGGTGTCAGTGTTGACGCGTTCACCACTGAATGGACTTGGTCTCAGTGTTGATGCGTGTCAGAGAGAACCACTGAATGGACTTGGTCTCAGTGTTGATATTTTTACCACTAAATGGGCTTGGTCTCAGTGTTGATGCGTTGAACACTGAATGGACTTGGTGTCAGTGTTGATGCATTGACCACTGAATGGACTTGGTCTCAGTGTTGATGCGTTGACCACTGAATGGACTTGGTGTCAGTGTTGATGCATTGACCACTGAATGGACTTGGTCTCAGTGTTGATATTTGGACACCGAAATGGACTTGGTCTCAGTGTTGATACGTTGACCACTGAATGGACTTGGTCTCAGTGTTGATGCATTGACCACTGAATGGACTTGGTCTCAGTGTTGATGCGTTGACCACTGAATGGACTTTGTCTCAGTGTTGATGCGTTGACCACTGAATGGACTTGGTCTCAGTGTTGATGCATTGACCACTGAATGGACTTGGTCTCAGTGTTGATGCATTGACCACTGAATGGACTTGGTCTCAGTGTAGATGCGTTGACCACTGAATGGACTTGGTCTGAGTGTTGATATTTGGACACCGAAATGGACTTGGTCTCAGTGTTGATGCGTTGACCACTGAATGGACTTGGTCTCAGTGTTGATATTTTGACCACTGAATGGACTTGGTCTCAGTGTTGATATTTGGACCACTAAATGGACTTGGTCTCAGTGTTGATGCGTTGACCACTGAATGGACTTGGTGTCAGTGTTGATGCATTGCCCACTGAATGGACTTGGTCTCAGTGTTGATGCATTGACCACTGAATGGATTTGGTGTCAGTGTTGATGCATTGACCACTGAATGGACTTGGTCTCAGTGTTGATGCGTTGACCACTGAATGGACTTGGTCTCAGTGTTGATGCGTTGACCACTGAATGGCCTTTTTCTCAGTGTTGATATTTGGACACCTAAATGGACTTGGTCTCAGTGTTGATGCATTGACCACTGAAAGGACTTGGTCTCAGTGTTGATGCATTGACTACTGATTGGACTTGGTCTCAGTGTTGATGCGTTGACCACTGAATGGACTTGGTCTCAGTGTTGATGCGTTGACCACTGAATGGACTTGGTCTCAGTGTTGATGCGTTGACCACTGAATGGACTTGGTGTCAGTGTTGATGCATTGACCACTGAATGGACTTGGTCTCAGTGTTGATGCATTGACAACTGATTGGACTTGGTCTCAGTGTTGATGCATTGACCACTGAATGGACTTGGTGTCAGTGTTGATGCATTGACCACTGAATGGACTTGGTCTCAGTGTTGATATTTGGACACCAAAATGGACTTGGTCTCAGTGTTGATGCGTTGACCACTGAATGGACTTGGTCTCAGTGTTGATATTTGGACCACTGAATGGACTTGGTCTCAGTGTTGATATTTGGACCACTAAATGGACTTGGTCTCAGTGTTGATGCGTTGACCACTGAATGGACTTGGTCTCAGTGTTGATGTTTTTACCACTGAATGGACTTTGTCTCAGTGTTGATATTTGGACACCGAAATGGACTTGGTCTCAGTGTTGATGCGTTGACCACTAATGGACTTGGTCTCAGTGTTGATGAATTGAACCCTGAATGGACTTGGTGTCAGTGTTGATGTTGACCACTGAATGGACTTGGTCTCAGTGTTGATGCATTGACCACTGAATGGACTTGGTCTCAGTGTTGATGCATTGACCACTGAATGGACTTGGTCTCAGTGTTGATGCATTGACCACTGAATGGACTTGGTCTCAGTGTTGATGTTTTTACCACTGAATGGACTTTGTCTCAGTGTTGATGCGTGTCAAAGAGGACCACTGAATGGATTTTGTGTCTGTGTTGATGCGTTGACCACTGAATGGACTTAGTCTCAGTGTTGATGCGTGTCAGAGAGAACCACTGAATGGACTTGGTCTCAGTGTTGATGCGTTGACCACTGAATGGACTTTGTCTCAGTGTTGATGCGTTGACCACTGAATGGACTTTGTCTCAGTGTTGATGCATTGACCACTGAATGGACTTGGTCTCAGTGTTGATGCGTTGACCACTGAATGGACTTGGTGTCAGTGTTGATATTTTTACCACTAAATGGACTTGGTCTCAGTGTTGATGCGTTGAACACTGAATGGACTTGGTCTCAGTGTTGATGCATTGACCACTGAATGGACTTGGTCTCAGTGTTGATGCATTGACCACTGAATGGACTTGGTCTCAGTGTTGATGCGTGTCAGAGAGAACCACTGAATGGACTTGGTCTCAGTGTTGATGCGTTGACCACTGAATGGACTTTGTCTCAGTGTTGATGCGTTGACCACTGAATGGACTTTGTCTCAGTGTTGATGCATTGACCACTGAATGGACTTGGTCTCAGTGTTGATGCGTTGACCACTGAATGGACTTGGTGTCAGTGTTGATGCGTTGACCACTGAATGGACTTGGTCTCAGTGTTGATATTTTTACCACTAAATGGATTTGGTCTCAGTGTTGATGCGTTGAACACTGAATGGACTTGGTCTCAGTGTTGATGCGTTGACCACTGAATGGACTTGGTCTCAGTGTTGATGAATTGAACACTGAATGGACTTGGTGTCAGTGTTGATACGTTGACCACTGAATGGACTTGGTCTCAGTGTTGATGCATTGACCACTGAATGGACTTGGTCTCAGTGTTGATGCGTTGACCACTGAATGGACTTGGTCTCAGTGTTGATACGTTGACCACTGAATGGACTTGGTCTCAGTGTTGATGCGTTGACCACTGAATGGACTTGGTCTCAGTGTTGATGCATTGCCCACTGAATGGACTTGGTGTCAGTGTTGATGCATTGCCCACTGAATGGACTTGGTCTCAGTGTTGATGTTTTTACCACTGAATGGACTTTGTCTCAGTGTTGATGCGTGTCAAAGAGGACCACTGAATGGATTTTGTGTCTGTGTTGATGCGTTGACCACTGAATGGACTTGGTCTCAGTGTTGATATTTGGACCACTGAATGGACTTGGTCTCAGTGTTGATATTTGGACACTGAATGGACTTGGTCTCAGTGTTGATACGTTGACCACTGAATGGACTTGGTCTCAGTGTTGATGTTGACCACTGAATGGACTTGGTGTCAGTGTTGATGCATAGCCCACTGAATGGACTTGGTCTCAGTGTTGATGCATTGACCACTGAATGGATTTGGTGTCAGTGTTGATGCATTGACCACTGAATGGACTTGGTCTCAGTGTTGATGCGTTGACCACTGAATGGACTTGGTCTCAGTGTTGATGCGTTGACCACTGAATGGACTTGGTCTCAGTGTTGATATTTGGACAACTAAATGGACTTGGTCTCAGTGTTGATGCGTTGACCACTGAATGGACTTGGTCTCAGTGTTGATGCATTGACCACTAAATGGACTTGGTCTCAGTGTTGATGCATTGACCACTGAATGGACTTGGTCTCAGTGTTGATGCATTGACCACTGAATGGACTTGGTCTCAGTGTTGATGTTTTTACCACTCAATGGACTTGCCCTCAGTGTTGATGCGTGTCAGAGAGGACCACTGAATGGACTTTGTCTCAGTGTTGATGCGTGGACCACTGAATGGACTTTGTCTCAGTGTTGATGCGTTGACCACTGAATGGACTTTGTCTCAGTGTTGATGCATTGACCACTGAATGGACTTGGTCTCAGTGTTGATGTTGACCACTGAATGGACTTGGTCTCAGAGTTGATGCGTTGACCACTGAATGGACTTGGTCTCAGTGTTGATATTTTTACCACTAAATGGACTTGGTCTCAGTGTTGATGCGTTGAACACTGAATGGACTTGGTGTCAGTGTTGATGCATTGACCACTGAATGGACTTGGTCTCAGTGTTGATGCGTTGACCACTGAATGGACTTGGTGTCAGTGTTGATGCATTGACCACTGCATGGACTTGGTCTCAGTGTTGATATTTGGACACCGAAATGGACATTGTCTCAGTGTTGATGCATTGACCACTGAATGGACTTGGTGTCAGTGTTGATGCATTGACCGCTGAATGGACTTGGTCTCGGCGTTGATGCATTGACCACTGAATGGACTTGGTCTCAGTGTTGATGCATTGACCACTGAATGGATTTTGTCTCAGTGTTGATATTTGGACACGAAATGGACTTGGTCTCAGTGTTGATACGTTGACCACTGAATGGACTTGGTCTCAGTGTTGATGCGTTGACCACTGAATGGACTTGATCTCAGTGTTGATGCATTGACCACTGAATGGACTTGGTCTCAGTGTTGATGCATTGACCACTGAATGGACTTGGTCTCAGTGTTGATGCGTTGACCACTGAATGGACTTTGTCTCTCTGTTGATGCGTTGACCACTGAATGGACTTGGTCTCAGTGTTGATATTTGGAACACTGAATGGACTTGGTCTCAGTGTTGATATATGGACCACTCAATGGACTTGGTCTCAGTGTTGATGCGTTGACCACTGAATGGACTTGGTGTCAGTGTTGATGCGTTGACCACTGAATGGACTTGGTCTCCGTTGACCACTGAATGGACTTGGTGTCAGTGTTGATGCATTGACCACTGAATGGACTTGGTCTCAGTGTTGATGCATTGACCACTGAATGGACTTGGTCTCAGTGTTGATGCATTGACCACTGAATGGACTTGGTGTCAGTGTTGATGCGTTGACCACTGAATGGACTTGGTCTTAGTGTTGATGCATTGACCACTGAATGGACTTGGTCTCAGTGTTGATATTTGGACCACTAAATGGACATTGTCTCAGTGTTGATGCGTTGACCACTGAATGGACTTGGTGTCAGTGTTGATGCGTTCACCACTGAATGGACTTGGTGTCAGTGTTGATGCATTGACCACTGAGTGGACTTGGTCTCAGTGTTGATGCATTGACCACTGAATGGGCTTGGTCTCAGTGTTGATGCGTTGACCACTGAATGGACTTGGTGTCAGTATTGATGCATTGACCACTGAATGGACTTGGTCTCAGTGTTGATATTTGGACACCGAAATTGACTTGGTCTCAGTGTTGATGCGTTGACCACTGAATGGACTTGGTCTCCGTGTTGATATTTGGACCACTGAATGGACTTGGTCTCAGTGTTGATATTTGGACCACTAAATGGACTTGGTCTCAGTGTTGATGCGTTGACCACTGAATGGACTTGGTCTCAGTGTTGATGCATTGACCACTGAATGGACTTGGTCTCAGTGTTGATATTTGGACACCGAAATGGACTTGGTCTCAGTGTTGATGCGTTGACCACTGAATGTACTTGGTCTCAGTGTTGATGAATTGAACCCTGAATGGACTTGGTGTCAGTGTTGATACGTTGACCACTGAATGGACTTGGTCTCAGTGTTGATGCATTGACCACTGAATGGACTTGGTCTCAGTGTTGATGCATTGACCACTGAATGGACTTGGTCTCAGTGTTGATGTTTTTACCACTGAATGGACTTTGCCTCAGTGTTGATGCGTGTCAAAGAGGACCACTGAATGGATTTTGTGTCTGTGTTGATGCGTTGACCACTGAATGGACTTAGTCTCAGTGTTGATGCGTGTCAGAGAGAACCACTGAATGGACTTGGTCTCAGTGTTGATGCGTTGACCACTGAATGGACTTGGTCTCAGTGTTGATATTTGGACACCTAAATGGACTTGGTCTCAGTGTTGATGCATTGACCACTGAATGGATTTGGTCTCAGTGTTGATGCATTGACAACTGATTGAACTTGGTCTCAGTGTTGAAGCGTTGACCACTGAATGGACTTGGTCTCAGTGTTGATGCGTTGACCACTGAATGGACTTGGTGTCAGTGTTGATGCATTGACCACTGAATGGACTTGGTCTCAGTGTTGATATTTGGACACCGAAATGGACTTGGTCTCAGTGTTGATGCGTTGACCACTGAATGGACTTGGTCTCAGTGTTGATATTTGGACCACTGAATGGACTTGGTCTCAGTGTTGATGCATTGACCACTGAATGGATTTGGTGTCAGTGTTGATGCATTGACCACTGAATGGACTTGGTCTCAGTGTTGATGCGTTGACGACTAAATGTACTTGGTCTCAGTGTTGATGCGTTGACCACTGAATGGACTTGGTCTCAGTGTTGATGCATTGACCACTGAATGGACTTGGTCTCAGTGTTGATGCATTGACCACTGAATGGACTTGGTCTCAGTGTTGATGCATTGACCACTGAATGGACTTAGTCTCAGTGTTGATGCGTGTCAGAGAGAACCACTGAATGGACTTGGTCTCAGTGTTGATGCGTTGACCACTGAATGGACTTTGTCTCAGTGTTGATGCGTTGACCACTGAATGGACTTTGTCTCAGTGTTGATGCATTGACCACTGAATGGACTTGGTCTCAGTGTTGATGCGTTGACCACTGAATGGACTTGGTGTCAGTGTTGATGCGTTGACCACTGAATGGACTTGGTCTCAGTGTTGATATTTTTACCACTAAATGGATTTGGTCTCAGTGTTGATGCGTTGAACACGAAATGGACTTGGTCTCAGTGTTGATGCGTTGACCACTAATGGACTTGGTCTCAGTGTTGATGAATTGAACACTGAATGGACTTGGTGTCAGTGTTGATACGTTGACCACTGAATGGACTTGGTCTCAGTGTTGATGCATTGACCACTGAATGGACTTGGTCTCAGTGTTGATGCGTTGACCACTGAATGGACTTGGTCTCAGTGTTGATACGTTGACCACTGAATGGACTTGGTCTCAGTGTTGATGCGTTGACCACTGAATGGACTTGGTGTCAGTGTTGATGCATTGCCCACTGAATGGACTTGGTGTCAGTGTTGATGCATTGCCCACTGAATGGACTTGGTCTCAGTGTTGATGTTTTTACCACTGAATGGACTTTGCCTCAGTGTTGATGCGTGTCAAAGAGGACCACTGAATGGATTTTGTGTCTGTGTTGATGCGTTGACCACTGAATGGACTTGGTCTCAGTGTTGATATTTGGACCACTGAATGGACTTGGTCTCAGTGTTGATATTTGGACACCGAAATGGACTTGGTCTCAGTGTTGATACGTTGACCACTGAATGGACCTTGTCTCAGTGTTGATGCGTTGACCACTGAATGGACTTGGTGTCAGTGTTGATGCATAGCCCACTGAATGGACTTGGTCTCAGTGTTGATGCATTGACCACTGAATGGATTTGGTGTCAGTGTTGATGCATTGACCACTGAATGGACTTGGTCTCAGTGTTGATGCGTTGACCACTGAATGGACTTGGTCTCAGTGTTGATGCGTTGACCACTGAATGGACTTGGGCTCAGTGTTGATATTTGGACACCTAAATGGACTTGGTCTCAGTGTTGATGCGTTGACCACTGAATGGACTTGGTCTCAGTGTTGATGCGTTGACCACTGAATGGACTTGGTCTCAGTGTTGATGCATTGACCACTAAACAGACTTGGTCTCAGTGTTGATGCATTGACCACTGAATGGACTTGGTCTCAGTGTTGATGTTTTTACCACTGAATGGACTTTGCCTCAGTGTTGATGCGTGCCAGAGAGGACCACTGAATGGACTTTGTGTCTGTGTTGATGCGTGACCACTGAATGGACTTTGTCTCAGTGTTGATGCGTTGACCACTGAATGGGCTTTGTCTCAGTGTTGATGCATTGACCACTGAATGGACTTGGTCTCAGTGTTGATGCGTTGACCACTGAATGGACTTGGTCTCAGAGTTGATGCGTTGACCACTGAATGGACTTGGTCTCAGTGTTGATATTTTTACCACTAAATGGACTTGGTCTCAGTGTTGATGCGTTGAACACTGAATGGACTTGGTGTCAGTGTTGATGCATTGACCACTGAATGGACTTGGTCTCAGTGTTGATGCGTTGACCACTGAATGGACTTGGTGTCAGTGTTGATGCATTGACCACTGCATGGACTTGGTCTCAGTGTTGATATTTGGACACCGAAATGGACATTGTCTCAGTGTTGATGCATTGACCACTGAATGGACTTGGTGTCAGTGTTGATGCATTGACCGCTGAATGGACTTGGTCTCGGCGTTGATGCATTGACCACTGAATGGACTTGGTCTCAGTGTTGATGCATTGACCACTGAATGGATTTTGTCTCAGTGTTGATATTTGGACACCGAAATGGACTTGGTCTCAGTGTTGATACCTTGACCACTGAATGGACTTGGTCTCAGTGTTGATGCGTTGACCACTGAATGGACTTGATCTCAGTGTTGATGCATTGACCACTGAATCGACTTGGTCTCAGTGTTGATGCATTGACCACTGAATGGACTTGGTCTCAGTGTTGATGCGTTGACCACTGAATGGACTTTGTCTCTCTGTTGATGCGTTGACCACTGAATGGACTTGGTCTCAGTGTTGATATTTGGAACACTGAATGGACTTGGTCTCAGTGTTGATATATGGACCACTCAATGGACTTGGTCTCAGTGTTGATGCGTTGACCACTGAATGGACTTGGTGTCAGTGTTGATGCGTTGACCACTGAATGGCTTGGTCTCAGTGTTGATGCGTTGACCACTGAATGGACTTGGTGTCAGTGTTGATGCATTGACCACTGAATGGACTTGGTCTCAGTGTTGATGCATTGACCACTGAATGGACTTGGTCTCAGTGTTGATGCATTGACCACTGAATGGACTTGGTGTCAGTGTTGATGCGTTGACCACTGAATGGACTTGGTCTTAGTGTTGATGCATTGACCACTGAATGGACTTGGTCTCAGTGTTGATATTTGGACCACTAAATGGACATTGTCTCAGTGTTGATGCGTTGACCACTGAATGGACTTGGTGTCAGTGTTGATGCGTTCACCACTGAATGGACTTGGTCTCAGGGGTTGATGCGTTGAACACTGAGTGGACTTGGTCTCAGTGTTGATGCATTGACCACTGAATGGGCTTGGTCTCAGTGTTGATGCGTTGACCACTGAATGGACTTGGTGTCAGTATTGATGCATTGACCACTGAATGGACTTGGTCTCAGTGTTGATATTTGGACACCGAAATTGACTTGGTCTCAGTGTTGATGCGTTGACCACTGAATGGACTTGGTCTCCGTGTTGATATTTGGACCACTGAATGGACTTGGTCTCATTGTTGATATTTGGACCACTAAATGGACTTGGTCTCAGTGTTGATGCGTTGACCACTGAATGGACTTGGTCTCAGTGTTGATGTTTTTACCACTGAATGGACTTTGTCTCAGTGTTGATATTTGGACACCGAAATGGACTTGGTCTCAGTGTTGATGCGTTGACCACTAATGGACTTGGTCTCAGTGTTGATGAATTGAACCCTGAATGGACTTGGTGTCAGTGTTGATACGTTGACCACTGAATGGACTTGGTCTCAGTGTTGATGCATTGACCACTGAATGGACTTGGTCTCAGTGTTGATGCATTGACCACTGAATGGACTTGGTCTCAGTGTTGATGTTTTTACCACTGAATGGACTTTGCCTCAGTGTTGATGCGTGTCAAAGAGGACCACTGAATGGATTTTGTGTCTGTGTTGATGCGTTGACCACTGAATGGACTTAGTCTCAGTGTTGATGCGTGTCAGAGAGAACCACTGAATGGACTTGGTCTCAGTGTTGATGCGTTGACCACTGAATGGACTTGGTCTCAGTGTTGATATTTGGACACCTAAATGGACTTGGTCTCAGTGTTGATGCATTGACCACTGAATGGATTTGGTCTCAGTGTTGATGCATTGACAACTGATTGAACTTGGTCTCAGTGTTGATGCGTTGACCACTGAATGGACTTGGTCTCAGTGTTGATGCGTTGACCACTGAATGGACTTGGTGTCAGTGTTGATGCATTGACCACTGAATGGACTTGGTCTCAGTGTTGATATTTGGACACCAAAATGGACTTGGTCTCAGTGTTGATGCGTTGACCACTGAATGGACTTGGTCTCAGTGTTGATATTTGGACCACTGAATGGACTTGGTCTCAGTGTTGATGCATTGACCACTGAATGGACTTGGTGTCAGTGTTGATACGTTGACCACTGAATGGACTTGGTCTCAGTGTTGATGCGTTGACCACTGAATGGACTTGGTCTCAGTGTTGATGCATTGACCACTGAATGGACTTGGTCTCAGTGTTGATACGTTGACCACTGAATGGACTTGGTCTCAGTGTTGATGCGTTGACCACTGAATGGACTTGGTGTCGGTGTTGATGCATTGCCCACTGAATGGACTTGGTGTCAGTGTTGATGCATTGCCCACTGAATGGACTTGGTCTCAGTGTTGATATTTGGACCACTGAATGGACTTGGTCTCAGTGTTGATATTTGGACACCGAAATGGACTTGGTCTCAGTGTTGATACGTTGACCACTGAATGGACCTTGTCTCAGTGTTGATGCGTTGACCACTGAATGGACTTGGTGTCAGTGTTGATGCATAGCCCACTGAATGGACTTGGTCTCAGTGTTGATGCATTGACCACTGAATGGATTTGGTGTCAGTGTTGATGCATTGACCACTGAATGGACTTGGTCTCAGTGTTGATGCGTTGACCACTGAATGGACTTGGTCTCAGTGTTGATGCGTTGACCACTGAATGGACTTGGTCTCAGTGTTGATATTTGGACACCTAAATGGACTTGGTCTCAGTGTTGATGCATTGACCACTGAATGGACTTGGTCTCAGTGTTGATGCATTGACAACTGATTGGACTTGGTCTCAGTGTTGATGCGTTGACCACTGAATGGACTTGGTCTCAGTGTTGATGCGTTGACCACTGAATGGACTTGGTCTCAGTGTTGATGCATTGACCACTAAACAGACTTGGTCTCAGTGTTGATGCATTGACCACTGAATGGACTTGGTCTCAGTGTTGATGTTTTTACCACTGAATGGACTTTGCCTCAGTGTTGATGCGTGCCAGAGAGGACCACTGAATGGACTTTGTGTCTGTGTTGATGCGTGGACCACTGAATGGACTTGGTCTCAGTGTTGATGCATTGACCACTAAATGGACTTGGTCTCAGTGTTGATGCATTGACCACTGAATGGACTTGGTCTCAGTGTTGATGCATTGACCACTGAATGGACTTGGTCTCAGTGTTGATGTTTTTACCACTGAATGGACTTGGTCTCAGTGTTGATATTTTTACCACTAAATGGACTTGGTCTCAGTGTTGATGCGTTGAACACTGAATGGACTTGGTGTCAGTGTTGATGCATTGACCACTGAATGGACTTGGTCTCAGTGTTGATGCGTTGACCACTGAATGGACTTGGTGTCAGTGTTGATGCATTGACCACTGCATGGACTTGGTCTCAGTGTTGATATTTGGACACCGAAATGGACATTGTCTCAGTGTTGATGCATTGACCACTGAATGGACTTGGTGTCAGTGTTGATGCATTGACCGCTGAATGGACTTGGTCTCGGCGTTGATGCATTGACCACTGAATGGACTTGGTCTCAGTGTTGATGCGTTGACCACTGAATGGACTTGGTCTCAGTGTTGATATTTGGACACCGAAATGGACTTGGTCTCAGTGTTGATACCTTGACCACTGAATGGACTTGGTCTCAGTGTTGATGCGTTGACCACTGAATGGACTTGATCTCAGTGTTGATGCATTGACCACTGAATCGACTTGGTCTCAGTGTTGATGCATTGACCACTGAATGGACTTGGTCTCAGTGTTGATGCGTTGACCACTGAATGGACTTTGTCTCTCTGTTGATGCGTTGACCACTGAATGGACTTGGTCTCAGTGTTGATATTTGGAACACTGAATGGACTTGGTCTCAGTGTTGATATATGGACCACTAAATGGACTTGGTCTCAGTGTTGATGCGTTGACCACTGAATGGACTTGGTGTCAGTGTTGATGCATTGACCACTGAATGGACTTGGTCTCAGTGTTGATGCGTTGACCACTGAATGGACTTGGTGTCAGTGTTGATGCATTGACCACTGAATGGACTTGGTCTCAGTGTTGATGCATTGACCACTGAATGGACTTGGTCTCAGTGTTGATGCATTGACCACTGAATGGACTTGGTGTCAGTGTTGATGCGTTGACCACTGAATGGACTTGGTCTTAGTGTTGATGCGTTGACCATTGAATGGACTTGGTCTCAGTGTTGATATTTGGACCACTAAATGGACATTGTCTCAGTGTTGATGCGTTGACCACTGAATGGACTTGGTGTCAGTGTTGATGCGTTCACCACTGTATGGACTTGGTGTCTGTGTTGATGCATTGACCACTGAATGGACTTGGTCTCAGTGTTGATGCGTTGACCACTGAATTGACTTGTTCTCAGTGTTGATGCGTTGACCACTGAATGGACTTGGTCTCAGTATTGATGCATTGACCACTGAATGGACTTGGTCTCAGTGTTGATGCATTGACCACTGAATGGACTTGGTCTCAGTGTTGATGCACGTGACCACTGAATGGACTTGGTGTCAGTGTTGATGCATTGACCACTGAATGGACTTGGTCTCCGTGTTGATGCGTTGACCACTGAATGGACTTTGTCTCAGTGTTGATGCGTCTGACAGGACAGGGCAAAGTTGTTGAAATACTACGTCACTTTCTGAAGGTGTTCTTCTCCCTAATAAGTCCTTCCATGTTGTTGGTGATTGGTGGGTGGGTGGGAGGAAGGGGGAGACTATGAATTGAGCAGGTTACACATTTTAAGTTGCATTTTAGTAACTTAGAACTCTTATCCAGAACATCAGTCAGCGTATGAAATTAAGGTTGGTGAAACATCCATATGTATAGTTACATTTTGCATCATGAATGTAGATATACAACATGTTCTGTTACACAAGAAAACAAAGGTACCGTGTAATCCCTGATAGCTAACTATACTGATCATATACTGATCATATATAAACGTAACAGGTAAAGTGTGGGTCCCATGTTTCGTGTGCTGAAATAAAAGGTTGCATAAATGTTCGATAAGCACAACAAGCTTATTTCTCTCAACTTTTGTGCACACATTTCTTTACAGCCCTGTTCACAAGCATTTCCCCTTTGCCAAGATAATCCATCCACCTGACAGGTGTGGATTTCAAGAAGCTGATTAAACAGCATGGTCATTATACAGGTGCACCTTGAGGTGGGTACAATAAAAGGCCCCTCTAAAATGTGCAATTCTGTCACAGAACACAATGCCACAGAAGTTTTGAAGGAGCGTGCAATTGGCATGCTGACTGCAGGAATGTCCACCAGAGCTGTTGCCAGAAAATGAATTGTGTATTTCTCTACCATAAATGTAGTTTTAGAGAATTTGGCAGTACGCCCGCAGACAACGAGAAACCATGACAGTCCAGAACCTCCACATCCGGCTTCCTCACCTGTGGAATGGTCTGAGACCAGCCACATGGACAGCTGATGAAACTGTGTGTTTGCACAACCGAAGAATTTCTCTGCACAAACTGTCAGAAACCTTCTCAGGGAATCTCTGCATGCTCATCGTCCTCACCAGGGTCCTGACTGTAGTTCGGCATCGTAACCAACTTCAGTGGGCAAATGCTCACCTTCGATGGCCACTGGTAGGCTAGAGAAATGTGCTTTCATGGATGAATCCTGGATTCAACTGTACAGTGCAGATGGCAGACAGCGTGTATGGTGTCGTGTGGTCAAGCAGTTTGCTGATGTCCTGGATGGCAGGAAGCTTGGCCCCAATGATGTACCTGGCCGTACGCACTACCCTCTGTATTGCCTTGCGGTCGGAGGCCGAGCAGTTGCCATACCAGACAGTGATGCAACCAGTCGATGGTGTAGCTGTAGAATGTTTTGCTGATTTTAGGACCCATGCCAAATATTTTCGGTCTGAGGGGGAATAGGCATTGTCATGCCCTCTTCACGACTGTCTTGGTGTGTTTGGACCATGATAGTTTGTTGGTGATGTGGTCACCAAGGAACTTGAAGCTCTCAATCTGCACCACAACAGCCCCGTCAATGAGAATGGGGGTGTGCTCAAACCTCCTTTTCCTGTAAACCACAATCATTTCCTTTGTCTTGATCACATTGAGAGAGAGGTTGTTGTCCTGGCACCTCACTGACAGGTCTCTGACCTCCTCCCTATAGGCTGCCTATAGGCTGTCATTGTCGTCAGTGATCAGGCCTACCACTGTTTTGTCATCTGCAAACTTAACGGTGTTGGCCATGCAGTCATGAGTGAACAGGGAGTACAGGAGGTGACTGAGCACACACCCCTGAGGGGCCCCCGTGTTGAGGATCAGCGTGGCAGATGTGTTGTTACCTACCCTCACCACCTATCAGGAAGTCCAGGATCCAGTTGCAGAGGGAGGTGTTTAGTCCCAGGGTCCTTAGCTTTGTGATGAGCTTTGAGGGCACTATGGTGTTGAACGCTGAGCTGTAGTCAATGAATTGCATTCTCACATAGGTGTTCCTTTTGTCCAGGTGGGAAAGGGCAGTGTGGAGTGCAATAGAGATTGCATCATCTGTGGATCTGTTGGGTTGGTATGCAAATTGGAGTGGGCCCAATGAATCTATTTTAATTGACCGATTTCCTTACACAGTATAACCTGTAACTCGGCAAAATCTTTAAAATTGTTGCATGTTGCGTTTATATCTTTGTTTAGTATAAATTGCTGCATTGGAAATACTTCAAAGGAAATCGCACTTATACTTAATAGTTTACTGAGGCGTGGAATGTAGTCGTTGGAACATGTCGACCATGTCCTTTGGGTACAACGTTTCAAGGCTACACCAGACAAAGGCATTCATTGAGGATGGAGTGGGGGGGCAGGCGGCAGGGAGCCCTGAGCAGCAGCTACGTAGGCAGTGGAGTGGGAAGCAGCTACGGAAATAAATAAAACATGCGCAGAAATCTCTGTATCTTTAGCCGTGGCAAATCGGGTATCCTGAAAGTCCAGAACCACAGCCATTCCATATTATAATTGTTGTTGTGGTCTCTCCTCCACTCTTTACACAATATATCCTACATCAATAGCCAGACTGCAGCACATTGACAGGCATGTCCAACCTTACACCTTTACTCTATCTGTCCCTCCCTCCCTCCCTCCCTCCCTCCCTCCCTCCCTCCCTCCCTCCCTCCCTCCCTCCCTCCCTCCCTCCTCAGACTTTGAAGTGTCAGTTTCTTTTCATTCAGCCTACCTTAAGGACACATAAGCATCTCAGACATGTCATGCCTACCTCCTCTCCTTCATCCACACACCAGCCCCCATCCCATCTCCGGCTGGCTAGCTAGCTGGCTGCACATATAAGATTCAGCCCAGTGAATGGTGCCTGGCTTCATTCAGGTGTGCTCAATCTCCCAGTGATGGGTATAATTGTGCGCTGCCCTCGTCTGGGTAATTGTCTTTTGATTGAGGTCATCAGGACAATCAAAGCCGGTGAGGGGTGAACGTTGACAGCAGAGCAGCCAGGGAGAGACTTGAGACGGCAGGGAGAGGGAGGGTAGGAAGGGAGGGAGAGGTAGAGACAGAGAGATGAGGGAGAGCAAGGGAGAGGAGTGTGGGGAGAAATGTTGAAGACTCAGTCCAGGTGACATGCTGTGCAGAAAAGGCTTTCTTTACTGACTGGAACACTATGGGTTGTAAAGCCCTATGGGGCCTGCTATTACAGACACCTGACTGAAAACCTGTCTGTTCCCCAAATGGCACCCTATCCACTTTATAGTGCATAATGTTTGACCAGAGACTTGTGGGGCCAGCTATTACAGACCCCTGCTATGGAGCTGGCTGGGCTGGGCCCCTGTTATGGAGCTGGCTGGGACCCCTGTTGGGAGCTGGCTGGGCCCCTGTTATGGAGCTGGCTGGGCTGAGCTGGCTGAGCTGGGCCCCCTGTTATGGAGCTGGCTGGGCCCACTGTTATGGAGCTGGCTGGGCTGGGCCCCCTGTTATGGAGCTGGCTGGGCTGGGCCCCTGTTATGGAGCTGGCTGGGCTGGGCCCCCTGTTATGGAGCTGGCTGGGCCCCCTGTTATAGAGCTGGCTGGGCCCCTGTTATGGAGCTGGCTGGGCCCCTGTTATGGAGCTGGCTGGGCCCCTGTTATGGAGCTGGCTGGGCCCCCTGTTATGGAGCTGGCTGGGCTGGGCCCCCTGTTATGGAGCTGGCTGGGCCCCTGTTATGGAGCTGGCTGGGCCCCTGTTATGGAGCTGGCTGGGCCCCTGTTATGGAGCTGGCTGGGCTGGGCCCCCTGTTATGGAGCTGGCTGGGCCCCCTGTTATGGAGCTGGCTGGGCCCCCTGTTATGGAGCTGGCTGGGCTGTTATGGAGCTGGCTGGGCCCCCTGTTATAGAGCTGGCTGGGCCCCCTGTTATGGAGCTGGCTGGGCTGGGCTGTTATGGAGCTGGCTGGGCCCACTGTTATGGAGCTGGCTGGGCTGGGCCACCTGTTATAGAGCTGGTTGGGCCCACTGTTATGGAGCTGGCTGGGCTGGGCCCACTGTTATGGAGCTGGCTGGGCTGGGCCCCTGTTATGGAGAGCTGGGCTGGCCCCCTGTTATGGAGCTGGCTGGGCCCCTGTTATGGAGCTGGCTGGGCCCCTGTTATAGAGCTGGCTGGGCCCCTGTTATGGAGCTGGCTGGGCCCCTGTTATGGAGCTGGCTGGGCCCCTGTTATGGAGCTGGCTGGGCTGGGCCCACTGTTATGGAGCTGGCTGGGCTGGGCCCCTGTTATGGAGCTGGCTGGGCCCCTGTTATGGAGCTGGCTGGGCCCCCTGTTATGGAGCTGGCTGGGCTGGGCCCCTGTTATTGAGCTGGCTGGGCTGGGCCCCTGTTATAGAGCTGGCTGGGCCCCTGTTATGGAGCTGGCTGGGCTGGGCCCCTGTTATGGAGCTGGCTGGGCTGGCTGGGCTGGGCCACCTGTTATAGAGCTGGTTGGGCCCACTGTTATGGAGCTGGCTGGGCTGGGCCCACTGTTATGGAGCTGGCTGGGCTGGGCCCACTGTTTTAGAGCTGGCTGGGCTGGGCCCCTGTTATGGAGCTGGCTGGGCTGGGCCCCTGTTATGGAGCTGGCTGGGCTGGGCCCCTGTTATAGAGCTGGCTGGGCCCCTTGTTATGGAGCTGGCTGGGCCCCCTGTTATAGATCTGGCTGAGCTGGGCCCTCTGTTATGGAGCTGGCTGGGCCCCTGTTATGGAGCTGGCTGGGCTGGGCCCCTGTTATGGAGCTGGCTGGGCCCCCTGTTATAGAGCTGGCTGGGCCCCTGTTATGGAGCTGGCTGGGCCCCCTGATATAGATCTGGCTGGGCTGGGCCCTCTGTTATAGAGCTGGCTGGGCTGGGTCCTCTGTTATAGAGCTGGTTGGGCTGGGTCCTCTGTTATAGAGCTGGCTGGGGTGGGCCCCCTGTTATAGAGCTGGGCTGCTGGCCCCCTGTTATAGAGCTGGCTGGGCCCCATGTTATAGAGCCATGCCCCCTGTTATAGAGCTGGCTGGGATGGGCCCCCCCCTGTTATAGAGCTGGCTGGGCACCCTGTTATAGAGCTGGCCCCCTGTTATAGAGCTGGATGGGCCCCTGTTATAGAGCTGGATGGGTCCCCTGTTATAGAGCTGGTAATAGAGCTGGCTGGGCCCCTGTTATAGAGCTGGCTGGGCCCCCTGTTATAGAGCTGGCTGGGCCCCCTGGGAGAGCTGGCTGGGCCCACTGTTATAGAGCTGGCTTGGCCCCCTGTTATAGAGCTGGCTGGGATGGGCCCCCTGTTATAGAGCTGGATGGGCCCCTGTTATAGAGCTGGCTGGGCCCCTGTTATAGAGCTGGGTGGGCCCCCTGTTATAGAGCTGGATGGGTCCCCCCCCTGTTATAGAGCTGGCTGGGCCCCCTGTTATAGAGCTGGCTGGGCCCCTGTTATAGAGCTGGGCCCCTGTTATAGAGCTGGCTGGGCCCCTGTTATAGAGCTGGCTGGGCTGTTATGGGCCCCCTGTTATGGAGCTGGCTGGGCCCCCTGTTATAGAGCTGGCTGGGCCCCCTGTTATGGAGCTGGCTGGGCTGGGCCCCCTGTTATAGAGCTGGCTGGGCTGGGCCCCTGTTATGGAGCTGGCTGGGCCCCCTGTTATAGAGCTGGCTGGGCCCACTGTTATGGAGCTGGCTGGGCCCCTGTTATGGAGCTGGCTGGGCTGGGCCCCCTGGCTGGGCCCTCTGTTATAGAGCTGGAGCTGGCTGGGCCCCCTGTTATAGAGCTGGCTGGGGGCCCCTGTTATGGAGCTGGCTTGGGCCCCTGTTATAGAGCTGGCTGGGCTGGGCCCCTGTTATATGGGCTGGGCTGGGCCCCCTGTTATAGAGCTGGCTGGGCCCCCTGTTATGGAGCTGGCTGGGCCCACTGTTATGGAGCTGGCTGGGCCCCTGTTATAGAGCTGGCTGGGCCCCCTGTTATAGAGCTGGCTGGGCCCCTGTTATAGAGCTGGCTGGGCCCCTGTTATAGCTGGCTGGGCCCCCTGTTATAGCTGGCTGGGGCTGGGCCCCCTGTTATAGAGCTGGCTGGGCCCTGTTATAGAGCTGGCTGGGTCCCCTGTTATAGAGCTGGCTGGGCCCCCTGTTATAGAGCTGGCTGGGCCCCCTGTTATAGAGCCCCTGTTATAGAGCTGGCTGGGCCCCTGTTATAGAGCTGGCTGGGCCCCCTGTTATAGAGCTGGCTGGGCCCCCTGTTATAGAGCTGGATGGGCCCCTGTTATAGAGCTGGCTGGGCCCCTGTTATAGAGCTGGCTGATTGGTCCCCTGTTATAGAGAGCTGGCTGGGCCCCTGTTATAGAGCTGGCTGGCTGGGCCCCTGTTATAGAGCTGGCTGGGCCCCCTGTTATAGAGCTGGCTGGGCCCCCTGTTATAGAGCTGGGCTTATAGGCTGGCCCCTGTTATAGCTGGCTGGGCTGAGCTGGCTGGGCCCCTGTTATAGAGCTGGCTGGGCTGGGCCCCTGTTATGGAGCTGGCTGGGCCCCTGTTATGGAGCTGTTATGGAGCTGGCTGGGCCCCTGTTATAGAGCTGGCTGGGCTGGGCCCCTGTTATAGAGCTGGATGGGCTGGCTGGGCCCCTGTTATAGAGCTGGCTGGGCCCCCTGTTATGGAGCTGGCTGGGCCCACTGTTATGGAGCTGGCTGGGCTGGGCCCCCTGTTATGGAGCTGGCTGGGCCCCCTGGGCTGGGCCCCACTGTTATAGAGCTGGCTGGGCCCACTGTTATGGAGCTGGCTGGGCCCCCTGTTATGGAGCTGGCTGGGCTGGGCCCCCTGTTATGGAGCTGGCTGGGCCCCTGTTATAGAGCTGGCTGGGCCCACTGTTATGGAGCTGGCTGGGCTGGGCCCCCTGTTATGGAGCTGGCTGGGCTGGGCCCCCTGTTATGGCTGGCTGGGCCCTCTGTTATGGAGCTGGCTGGGCCCCCTGTTATGGAGAGCTGGCTGGGCCCTCTGTTATATGGAGCTGGCTGGGCCCCCTGTTATAGAGCTGGCTGGGCCCCTGTTATGGAGCTGGCTGGGCCCTCTGTTTAGAGCTGGCTGGGCCCCCTGTTATGGAGCTGGCTGGGCTGGGCCCTCTGTTATGGAGCTGGCTGGGCCCCCTGTTATGGAGCTGGCTGGGCCCTCTGTTATGGAGCTGGCTGGGCCCCTGTTATAGATCTGGCTGAGCTGGGCCTTCTGTTATGGAGCTGGCTGGGCCCCTGTTATGGAGCTGGCTGGGCCCTCTGTTATGGAACTGGCTGGGCCCCCCCTGTTATGGAGCTGGCTGGGCTGGGCCCCTGTTATGGAGCTGGCTGGACCCCTGTTATAGATCTGTCTGGGCTGGGCCCTCTGTTATAGAGCTGGCTGGGCTGGGTCCTCTGTTATAGAGCTGGTTGGGCTGGGTCCTCTGTTATAGAGCTGGCTTGGCTGGGCCCCCTGTTATAGAGCTGGCTGGGCCCCCTGTTATAGAGCTGGCTGGGCCCCCTGTTATAGAGCTGGCTGGACCCCTGTTATAGAGCTGGCTGGGATTGGCCCCCTGTTATAGAGCTGGATGGGCCCCCTGTTATAGAGCTGGATGGGCCCCCAGTTATAGAGCTGGATGGGCCCCCTGTAATAGAGCTGGCTGGGCCCCTGTTTTAGAGCTGGCTGGGCCCCTGTTATAGAGCTGGCTGTGCCCCCTGTTATAGAGCTGGCTGGGCCCCTGTTATAGAGCTGGCTGGGCCCCCTGTTATAGAGCTGGCTGGGCCCTCTGTTATAGAGCTGGCTGGGCCCACTGTTATAGAGCTGGCTGGGCCCCCTGTTATGGAGCTGGCTGGGCCCACTGTTATAGATCTGGCTGGGGCCCCCGTGTTATAGAGCTGGCTGGGATGGGCCCCCTGTTATAGAGCTGGCTGGGCCCCTGTTATGGAGCTGGCTGGGCACCCTGTTATGGAGCTGGCTGGGCCCACTGTTATAGAGCTGGCTGGGCCCCGTGTTATGGAGCTGGCTGGGCCCCCTGTTATAGAGCTGGCTGGGCCCCTGTTATAGAGCTGGCTGGGCCCCCTGTTATAGAGCTGGCTGGGCCCCCTGTTATAGAGCTGGTTGGGCCCCCTGTTATAGAGCTGGTTGGGATGATGACAATGGGACAATAATCAGTACCTTGGCTTTATATGAACGTTGTGGAAGACATTGTCTGATCCTGACCGACGAGATCAAGCGTGAATGACATTCAGGGTTTCCACACTCATTTGAACACCGTGATATTCTTGTCAAAATATACTAGTTCACTACTGTAATTAGGTATGTCAAACAGCCGTCATAGCATAATATCTCAGGGTGTTCAATCCATATATTACAAAGTCATGACAGATATTTCACCTCTCACATCCGTGCCTTTGTGATGTAGGATGGTAATAACACTTACATGTTGAACATACAGTACCAGTCAAAAGTTTGGACACATCCACTCATTCCAGGGTTTTTCTTTATTTTTTAAAACTATTTTCTACATTGTAGAATAATAGTTAAGACATCAAAACTATGAAATAACACATGTGGAATCATGTAGTAACCAAAAAAACTGTTAAACAATATATTTTATATTTGAGGTTCTTCAAAGTAGCCCCCCTTTGCCTTGATGACAGCAGCTTTGCACACCCTTGGCATTCTCTCAACCAGCTTCGTGAGGTAGTCACCTGGAATTCATTTCAACTAACAGGTCTGCCTTGTTAAAAGTTCATTTGTGGAATTTCTTTCCTTCTTAATGTGTTTGAGCCAATCAGTTGTGTTGTGACAAGGTAGACAGAAGAGAGCCCTATTTGGTAAAATACCAAGTTCATATTATGGCAAGAACAGCTCAAATAAGCAAAGAGAAGCAAAGAGCAAAGAGAAACAAAAATCATTACTTCAAGACATGAAGGTCAGTCAATCCGGAAAATTTCAAGAACTTTGAAAGTTTCTTCAAGTGCAGTCCCAAAAACCATCAAGCGCTATGATGAAATTTACTCTCATGAGGACCGCCACAGGAAAGGATGACCCAGAGTTTCATCTGCTGCAAAGGATACGTTCATTAGAGTTACCAGCCTCAGATTGCAGCCCCAAAAAATCTTCACAGATTTCAAGTAACAGACACATCTCAACATCAACTGTTCAGAGGATACTGCGTGCATCATGCCTTCATGGTCAAATTGCTGCAAAGAAACCACTACTAAAGGACACCAATAAGAAGGAGAGACTTGCTTGGGCTTGCTGATGGAAATCTGTAATTTTGTCTGATGAGTCCAAATTTGAGATGTTTTATTCCAACCGCTGTGTTTGTGAGGCACAGAGTAGATGAACGGATGGTCTCCTCATGTGTGGATTACACCGTGAAGCATGGTGGAGGAGGTGTGATGGTGTGGGGCTGCTTTGCTAGTTACACTGTCAGTGATTTATTGAGAATTCAAGGCATACTTAACCAGCATGGCTACAACAGCATTCTGCAACAATACGCCATCACATCTGGTTTGCGCTTATTGGGACTATTATTTGTTTATCAACAGGACAATGACCCAACACACCTCCAGGCTGTGTAAGGGCTATTTGATCATGAAGGAGAGTGATGGAGTGCTGCATCAAATGACCTGGCCTCCACAATCACCCACTCTCAACCCAATTCAGATGGTTTGGGATGAGTTGGACCACAGAGTGAAGGAAAAGCAGCCAACAAGTGCTCAGCATATGTGGGAAGTCCTTCAAGACTGTTGGAAAACAATCCTCGTGAAGATGTTTGAGAGAAGCCAAGAGTGTGCATAGCTGTCATCAAGTCAATGGGTGGCTTAAACCTTAAAGAATCTAAAATATAAAATTGGAGCTATTCTTGCTATAATATGGACCTGATCTTTTACCAACTAGAGCTATCTTCTGTATCCCCCCCATGACTTTGTCATGAAGCTGGTTGAGAGAATACCAAGAGTGTGAAAATCTGTCATCGAGGCAAGGCGTGGCTACTTTGAAGAATTTCAAATATAAAATATATTTTGATTTGTTTAACACTTTTTTGGTTACTACATGATTCCCTATGTGTTATTTCATAATGTTGATGTCTTTTTGAAATATGAAGAATAAAGAAAACCCTGGAATGAGTAGGTGTGTCCAAACTTTTGACTGGTACTGTATATGAAAATTCCTCAATTCTGCTATAGCTATGTTGTGACCTGCTGCTCTGGCTACATTGAGATAGCAACAGGTTGCAGTATTCTCCTCATAACCTACGTTGTGGCCTGCTGTTCTGGCTACATTCAGATAGCAACAGGTTGCAGTATTCTCCTCATAACCTACGTTGTGGCCTGCTGTTCTGGATACATTCAGATAGCAACAGGTTGCAATATTCTCCTCCTAACCTACGTTGTGGCCTGCTGCTCTGGCTACATTCAGATAGCAACAGGTTGCAGTATTCTCCTCCTAACCTACGTTGTGTCCTGGTGGTCTGGCTACATTCAGATAGCAACAGGTTGCAGTATTCTCCTCCTAACCCTTCCTCATGTAGTTCTAGATGTAGCATCTCTCTCTGAATGTTTCCCAAATATATAGTTCACTACTTCTCACCAAGGCCCAAAGCGCAACATATTCTATCTACCTCTGTTTTCTCAGTAGGGTCAAACAGGACAATGATCCAACAACAGGGTAATGAAGAAAAAATCTCCAGTATTTACATAGGGGTTGTATTGCCTGGTGTTAAGGTAATCCCCTGTATTAACATAGGGGTTGTATTGCCTGGTGTTAAGGTAATCTCCTGTATTAACATAGGGGTTGTATTGCCTGGTGTTAAGGTAAGCTACTGTATTAACATAGGGGGTTGTATTGCCTGGTGTTAAGGTAATCTCCAGTATTTACATAGGGGTTGTATTGCCTGGTGTTAAGGTAAGCCCCTGTATTAACATAGGGGGTTGTATTGCCTGGTGTTAAGGTAATCCCCTGTATTAACATAGGGGGTTGTATTGCCTGGTGTTAAGGTAAGCCCCTGTATTAACATAGGGGGTTGTATTGCCTGTTGTTAAGGTAAGCCCCTGTATTAACATAGGGGGTTGTATTGACTGGTGTTAAGGTCAGGAAGTGATGAGCAGTATGGAGTGTAATCCCAGTTTTATCACATTTTGAAGTTAATCCTCCGGGAGCCCTGAGATTAATTCCTCCAGTACGTGAAGCACAACTGATCTTAAAGAAGCTTAAAAGCCTACACACTGCTTCAAAGACCAATTCTACATCAATAAACTGCCAGGTTTTGATCCTCACAGAGTTGCTTCCTGTTCTGTTCCTCTCTCTGTCTCCTCATCTAAACGTTTTATTGATTCCTTGTATCGCATATAGTTTCTTCATTATCTGTATGGGATGACCTTTAGACACTTGGTTAAAATTCAATGTAGAAACACTGAATATCATAGATTTGAAACACCAAAAGTTTGTGTTACAGCAAATACTTTGTCAGAGAGGGAACAGAGTAGACTCATTGGTTTTGTAATATAATGCAAGATGTAATTCAAGTATTGTAACAGATGATTATATAGCTATTTGAAAGAGAGGTGCGGTCAAGCAAAAGTTTTGGTTCATAAACAAACCTATAGTACCAGGCCTGACTGTACTGGTTCGGTCCACTGGCAAATGCGACAGGATTTACAGTAAAACACAACATCCGGTTTCAGACCAGGCCAGAAGAAGTTACGCAAGATGCAGTCATATGTCTTGTTGACCCCAAGATGGCCTGCCATATTACCATTGTGAGCCAACCTCAGTATCTCTTGTCAAAGTGTAACTGGAACGACAATTAGCGAGCCAGTTGGCCAATCGCCTGGCCCAGAAGTGGTGTGAGAACGCCATTTCCTCATCAGGACACCATATCTGTCAAAGTAACCCACACAAACTTAATTAAACTCCTCCTCTGGACGTATCTCAGCATAAAAGAGGGGAGAGGGAATCCCTATTTTTCTCTGTTCAGCAATCAGCTGTTTCCTAGACATCAAAAGTATCGTCTGTAGGGATCCTCTCTTCCTTCAGCGGTCCTACGTACTCGCTCACCTGTATGGTTTTCAAAAGAGAGGTCAAATCAGGAGGTTTGCCAAAGTCAGTATCACCCATAAACGTCTCAGACAGATTGACCATGGTAGGACTGTTTTCATCCTCCTTAACACTAGACTTCCTCCCAGTGACTTGCTAAGACATAACATGTGTAACGGCTGCATATGCTGAGAACGCTCTACGGTACTTTTCTGATAACCCAGGTTTATTACAAACGACAGGATAGGACCGGTGGGCTAGGCTTCACTCCAATGACAACGGAACCAGAAATAAGATCAGACTCGAGTTTCACATTATACAAAGGAACTTCCATGCAACCCATCTCCACGCCTTGTACTAACACACTGTAACCAGTTGCTGAACTGTCAGACAAAGGTAAAACACCCTCCAAAATGAAGGACTGGGCCACTTCAGTGTCTCACAGTATCTTCAACAGCTGCTTAACAGCATAGACACAAACCCATTTGAAACAAAGGGTTCATACACATTTGATCCAGAATTTGTTTACGAGATACACCGGTGCCAACCAGAGACTTACTGTGCTGTAGTGCTCCCAGTCCCAACCAGAGCCTTACTGTGCTGTAGTGCTCCCGGTCCCAACCAGAGACTTACTGTGCTGTAGTGCTCCCGGTCCCAACCAGAGACTTACTGTGCTGTAGTGCTCCCGGTCCCAACCAGAGACTTACTGTGCTGTAGTGCTCCCAGTGCCAACCAGAGACTTACTGTGCTGTAGTGCTCCCGGTCCCAACCAGAGACTTACTGTGCTGTAGTGCTCCCGGTCCCAACCAGAGCCTTACTGTGCTGTAGTGCTCCCGGTGCCAACCAGAGACTTACTGTGCTGTAGTGCTCCCGGTGCCAACCAGAGACTTACTGTGCTGTAGTGCTCCCGGTCCCAACCAGAGACTTACTGTGCTGTAGTGCTCCCAGTGCCAACCAGAGACTTACTGTGCTGTAGTGCTCCCGGTCCCAACCAGAGACTTACTGTGCTGTAGTGCTCCCGGTCCCAACCAGAGCCTTACTGTGCTGTAGTGCTCCCGGTCCCAACCAGAGCCTTACTGTGCTGTAGTGCTCCCGGTGCCAACCAGAGACTTACTGTGCTGTAGTGCTCCCGGTCCCAACCAGAGACTTACTGTGCTGTAGTGCTCCCGGTCCCAACCAGAGCCTTACTGTGCTGTAGTGCTCCCGGTCCCAACCAGAGCCTTACTGTGCTGTAGTGCTCCCGGTGCCAACCAGAGACTTACTGTGCTGTAGTGCTCCCGGTCCCAACCAGAGCCTTACTGTGCTGTAGTGCTCCCGGTCCCAACCAGAGACTTACTGTGCTGTAGTGCTCCCGGTGCCAACCAGAGACTTACTGTGCTGTAGTGCTCCCGGTCCCAACCAGAGACTTACTGTGCTGTAGTGCTCCCGGTCCCAACCAGAGCCTTACTGTGCTGTAGTGCTCCCGGTGCCAACCAGAGACTTACTGTGCTGTAGTGCTCCCGGTGCCAACCAGACACTTACTGTGCTGTAGTGCTCCCGGTCCCAACCAGAGACTTACTGTGCTGTAGTGCTCCCGGTCCCAACCAGAGACTTACTGTGCTGTAGTGCTCCCGGTGCCAACCAGAGACTTACTGTGCTGTAGTGCTCCCGGTCCCAACCAGAGCCTTACTGTGCTGTAGTGCTCCCGGTGCCAACCAGAGCCTTACTGTGCTGTAGTGCTCCCGGTCCCAACCAGAGACTTACTGTGCTGTAGTGCTCCCGGTCCCAACCAGAGACTTACTGTGCTGTAGTGCTCCCGGTCCCAACCAGAGACTTACTGTGCTGTAGTGCTCCCGGTCCCAACCAGAGACTTACTGTGCTGTAGTGCTCCCGGTCCCAACCAGAGCCTTACTGTGCTGTAGTGCTCCCGGTGCCAACCAGAGCCTTACTGTGCTGTAGTGCTCCCAGTCCCAACCAGAGACTTACTGTGCTGTAGTGCTCCCGGTGCCAACCAGAGACTTACTGTGCCGTAGTGCTCCCGGTCCCAACCAGAGACTTACTGTGCTGTAGTGCTCCCGGTCCCAACCAGAGACTTACTGTGCTGTAGTGCTCCCGGTGCCAACCAGAGACTTACTGTGCCGTAGTGCTCCCGGTCCCAACCAGAGACTTACTGTGCTGTAGTGCTCCCGGTGCCAACCAGAGACTTACTGTGCCGTAGTGCTCCCGGTCCCAACCAGAGCCTTACTGTGCTGTAGTGCTCCCGGTGCCAACCAGAGACATACTGTGCCGTAGTGCTCCCGGTCCCAACCAGAGACTTACTGTGCTGTAGTGCTCCCGGTGCCAACCAGGGACTTACTGTGCTGTAGTGCTCCCGGTCCCAACCAGAGACTTACTGTGCTGTAGTGCTCCCGGTCCCAACCAGAGCCTTACTGTGCTGTAGTGCTCCCGGTCCCAACCAGAGACTTACTGTGCTGTAGTGCTCCCGGTGCCAACCAGAGACTTACTGTGCTGTAGTGCTCCCGGTCCCAACCAGAGACTTACTGTGCTGTAGTGCTCCCGGTCCCAACCAGAGACTTACTGTGCTGTAGTGCTCCCGGTCCCAACCAGAGCCTTACTGTGCTGTAGTGCTCCCGGTCCCAACCAGAGACTTACTGTGCTGTAGTGCTCCCGGTCCCAACCAGAGACTTACTGTGCTGTAGTGCTCCCGGTCCCAACCAGAGCCTTACTGTGCTGTAGTGCTCCCGGTCCCAACCAGAGCCTTACTGTGCTGTAGTGCTCCCGGTGCCAACCAGAGACTTACTGTGCTGTAGTGCTCCCGGTCCCAACCAGAGCCTTACTGTGCTGTAGTGCTCCCGGTCCCAACCAGAGACTTACTGTGCTGTAGTGCCCCGGTCCCAACCAGAGACTTACTGTGCTGTAGTGCTCCCGGTCCCAACCAGAGACTTACTGTGCTGTAGTGCTCCCGGTCCCAACCAGAGCCTTACTGTGCTGTAGTGCTCCCGGTCCCAACCAGAGACTTACTGTGCTGTAGTGCTCCCGGTCCCAACCAGAGACTTACTGTGCTGTAGTGCTCCCGGTCCCAACCAGAGACTTACTGTGCTGTAGTGCTCCCGGTCCCAACCAGAGACTTACTGTGCTGTAGTGCTCCCGGTCCCAACCAGAGACTTACTGTGCTGTAGTGCTCCCGGTCCCAACCAGAGACTTACTGTGCTGTAGTGCCCCCGGTCCCAACCAGAGACTTACTGTGCTGTAGTGCTCCCGGTCCCAACCAGAGACTTACTGTGCTGTAGTGCTCCCGGTCCCAACCAGAGACTTACTGTGCTGTAGTGCTCCCGGTCCCAACCAGAGACTTACTGTGCTGTAGTGCTCCCGGTCCCAACCAGAGCCTTACTGTGCTGTAGTGCTCCCGGTCCCAACCAGAGACTTACTGTGCTGTAGTGCTCCCGGTCCCAACCAGAGCCTTACTGTGCTGTAGTGCTCCCGGTCCCAACCAGAGCCTTACTGTGCTGTAGTGCTCCCGGTCCCAACCAGAGACTTACTGTGCTGTAGTGCTCCCGGTCCCAACCAGAGCCTTACTGTGCTGTAGTGCTCCCGGTCCCAACCAGAGACTTACTGTGCTGTAGTGCTCCCGGTCCCAACCAGAGACTTACTGTGCTGTAGTGCTCCCGGTCCCAACCAGAGACTTACTGTGCTGTAGTGCTCCCGGTCCCAACCAGAGCCTTACTGTGCTGTAGTGCTCCCAGTCCCAACCAGAGACTTACTGTGCTGTAGTGCTCCCGGTCCCAACCAGAGCCTTACTGTGCTGTAGTGCTCCCAGTGCCAACCAGAGACTTACTGTGCTGTAGTGCTCCCGGTGCCAACCAGAGACTTACTGTGCTGTAGTGCTCCCGGTGCCAACCAGAGACTTACTGTGCTGTAGTGCTCCCGGTGCCAACCAGAGCCTTACTGTGCTGTAGTGCTCCCGGTGCCAACCAGAGACTTACTGTGCTGTAGTGCTCCCGGTCCCAACCAGAGACTTACTGTGCTGTAGTGCTCCCGGTCCCAACCAGAGACTTACTGTGCTGTAGTGCTCCCGGTCCCAACCAGAGACTTACTGTGCTGTAGTGCTCCCGGTCCCAACCAGAGCCTTACTGTGCTGTAGTGCTCCCGGTCCCAACCAGAGACTTACTGTGCTGTAGTGCTCCCGGTCCCAACCAGAGCCTTACTGTGCTGTAGTGCTCCCGGTCCCAACCAGAGACTTACTGTGCTGTAGTGCTCCCGGTCCCAACCAGAGCCTTACTGTGCTGTAGTGCTCCCGGTCCCAACCAGAGCCTTACTGTGCTGTAGTGCTCCCAGTCCCAACCAGAGACTTACTGTGCTGTAGTGCTCCCGGTCCCAACCAGAGCCTTACTGTGCTGTAGTGCTCCCGGTCCCAACCAGAGACTTACTGTGCTGTAGTGCTCCCGGTCCCAACCAGAGACTTACTGTGCTGTAGTGCTCCCGGTCCCAACCAGAGACTTACTGTGCTGTAGTGCTCCCGGTCCCAACCAGAGCCTTACTGTGCTGTAGTGCTCCCAGTCCCAACCAGAGACTTACTGTGCTGTAGTGCTCCCGGTCCCAACCAGAGCCTTACTGTGCTGTAGTGCTCCCAGTGCCAACCAGAGACTTACTGTGCTGTAGTGCTCCCGGTGCCAACCAGAGACTTACTGTGCTGTAGTGCTCCCGGTGCCAACCAGAGACTTACTGTGCTGTAGTGCTCCCGGTGCCAACCAGAGCCTTACTGTGCTGTAGTGCTCCCGGTGCCAACCAGAGACTTACTGTGCTGTAGTGCTCCCAGTGCCAACCAGAGACTTACTGTGCTGTAGTGCTCCCGGTGCCAACCAGAGACTTACTGTGCTGTAGTGCTCCCGGTGCCAACCAGAGACTTACTGTGCTGTAGTGCTCCCGGTCCCAACCAGAGACTTACTGTGCTGTAGTGCTCCCGGTCCCAACCAGAGCCTTACTGTGCTGTAGTGCTCCCGGTCCCAACCAGAGACTTACTGTGCTGTAGTGCTCCCGGTCCCAACCAGAGCCTTACTGTGCCGTAGTGCTCCCGGTCCCAACCAGAGCCTTACTGTGCCGTAGTGCTCCCGGTCCCAACCAGAGACTTACTGTGCTGTAGTGCTCCCGGTCCCAACCAGAGACTTACTGTGCTGTAGTGCTCCCGGTCCCAACCAGAGCCTTACTGTGCCGTAGTGCTCCCGGTCCCAACCAGAGACTTACTGTGCTGTAGTGCTCCCGGTCCCAACCAGAGACTTACTGTGCTGTAGTGCTCCCGGTCCCAACCAGAGCCTTACTGTGCCGTAGTGCTCCCGGTCCCAACCAGAGACTTACTGTGCTGTAGTGCTCCCGGTCCCAACCAGAGACTTACTGTGCTGTAGTGCTCCCGGTCCCAACCAGAGACTTGATGGACTGGAGTGCTCCCAGTGCCAACCAGAGACTTGATGGACTGGAGTGCTCCCAGTGCCAACCAGAGACTTGATGGACTGGAGTGCTCCCAGTGCCAACCAGAGACTTACTGTGCTGTAGTGCTCCCAGTGCCAACCAGAGACTTGATGGACTGGAGTGCTCCCAGTGCCAACCAGAGACTTGATGGACTGGAGTGCTCCCAGTGCCAACCAGAGACTTGATGGACTGGAGTGCTCCCAGTGCCAACCAGGCTCCCAGTGCCAACCAGAGACTTACTGTGCTGTAGTGCTCCCAGTGCCAACCAGAGACTTGATGGACTGGAGTGCTCCCAGTGCCAACCAGAGACTTGATGGACTGGAGTGCTCCCAGTGCCAACCAGAGACTTACTGTGCTGTAGTGCTCCCGGTCCCAACCAGAGACTTACTGTGCTGTAGTGCTCCCGGTCCCAACCAGAGACTTACTGTGCTGTAGTGCTCCCAGTCCCAACCAGAGACTTGATGGACTGGAGTACTCCCAGTGCCAACCAGAGACTTGATGGACTGGAGTGCTCCCAGTGCCAACCAGAGACTTACTGTGCTGTAGTGCTCCCAGTGCCAACCAGAGACTTACTGTGCTGTAGTGCTCCCAGTGCCAACCAGAGACTTACTGTGCTATAGTGCTCCCAGTGCCAACCAGAGACTTGATGGGCTGGAGTGCTCCCAGTGCCAACCAGAGACTTACTGTGCTGTAGTGCTCCCAGTGCCAACCAGAGACTTACTGTGCTGTAGTGCTCCCAGTGCCAACCAGAGACTTACTGTGCTGGAGTGCTCCCAGTGCCAACCAGAGACTTACTGTGCTGTAGTGCTCCCAGTGCCAACCAGAGACTTACCGTGCTGTAGTGCTCCCAGTGCCAACCAGAGACTTACTGTGCTGTAGTGCTCCCAGTGCCAACATGAGACTTGATTGACTGGAGTGCTCCCAATGCCAACCAGGAACTTTCAAGGAGTGGGACTCTAACCCGGAACCATCAAACAGGCAAAGCGTCAATACAGGACTAAGATCGGATCGTACTACACCGACTAAATTACTACCTGCCTGAATTACTACCGACCTATAGCACTCACATATGTAGCCATGAATTGCTCTGAAAGGCTGGTCATGGCCCACATCAACACCATTATCCCAGAAACCCAAGACCCACTCCAATTTGCTGCCCCAACAGATCAACAGATGATGCAATCTCTATTGCACTCCACACTGCCCTTTCACAACTGGACAAAGGGAACACCTATGTGAGAATGCTGGTAATTGACTACAGTTCAGCGTTCAACACCGTAGAACCCTCAAAGCTCATCACTAAGCTAAGGATCCTGGGACTAAACACCTCCCTCTGCAACTGGATCCTGGACGCCCTGACGGGCCGCCCCCAGTTGGTAAACGTAGGTAACAACACATCCTCCACACTGATCCTCAACACGGGGGCCCTCAGGGTTGCGTGCTCAGCCCCTCCTGTACTCCACACTGTACCGGTACCCCCTGTATATAGCCTCCACATTGACTCTGTACCGGTAACCCTTGTATATAGCCTCCTCATTAACTCTGTACCGGTACACCCTGTATATAGTCTCCACATTGACTCTGTACCGGTAACCCTGTATATAGTCTCCACATTGACTCTGTACCGGTAACCCCTGTATATAGTCTCCACATTGACTCTGTACCGGTAACCCCTGTATATAGCCTCCACATTGACTCGGTACCTGTCACCCCTGTATATAGCCTCCACATTGACTCTGTACCAGTACCCCTGTATATGGCCTCCACATTGACTCTGTACCGGTACCCCCTGTATATAGCCCTGCAATTGACTCTGTACCGGTACCCCCCTGTATATAGCCCCGCAATTGACTCTGTACCGGTACCCCCTGTATATAGCCTCCACACTGACTCTGTACCAGTACCCCTGTATATAGCCCCACAATTGACTCTGTACCGGTACCCTCTGTATATAGCCTCCACATTGACTCTGTACCAGTACCCCCTGTATATAGCCCCACAATTGACTCTGTACCGGTACCCTCTGTATATGGCCTCCACATTGACTCTGTACCAGTACCCCCCTGTATATAGCCCCACAATTGACTCTGTACCGGTACCCTCTGTATATAGCCTCCACATTGACTCTGTACCGGTACCCCCTGTATATAGCCTCCACATTGACTCTGTACCGGTACCCTCTTTATATAGCCTCCACATTGACTCTGTACCGGTACTCCTGTATATAGCCTACACATTGACTCTGTACCGGTACCCCCTGTATATAGCCTCCACATTGACTCTGTACCGGTACCCCTGTATATAGCCTCCACATTGACTCTGTACCTGTACCCCCCTGTATATAGCCTCCACATTGACTCTTTACCAGTACCCCATGTATATAGCCTCCACATTGACTCTGTACCGGTACCCCTGTATATAGCCTCCACATTGACTCTGTACCAGTACCCCTGTATATAGCCTCCACATTGACTCTGTACCGGTACCCCTGTATATAGCCTCCACATTGACTCTGTACCTGTACCCCTGTATATAGTCTCCACATTGACTCTGTACCGGTACCCCCTGTATATAGCCTCCACATTGACTCTGTACCTGTACCCCCTGTATATAGCCTCCACATTGACTCTGTACCGGTACCCCTGTATATAGCCTCCACATTGACTCTGTACCGGTGCCCCCTGTATATAGCCTCCACATTGACTCTGTACCGGTACACCCTGTATATAGCCTCCACATTGACTCAGTACTGGTACCCCCTGTATATAGCCTCCACACTGACTCAGTACCGGTAACCCCTGTATATAGCCTCCACACTGACTCAGTACCGGTACCCCTGTATATAGCCTCCACATTGACTCTGTACCGGTACCCCCTGTATATAGCCTCCACATGGACTCTATACTGTAACACCCTGTATATAGCCTCCACATTGACCCTGTACCGGTACCCCTGTATATAGCCTCCACATTGACTCTGTACCGGTACACCCTGTATATAGCCTCCACATTGACTCTGTACCGGTACCCCTGTATATAGCCTCCACATTGACTCTGTACCGGTACCCCTGTATATAGCCTCCACATTGACTCTGTACCGGTACCCCTGTATATAGCCTCCACATTGACTCTGTACCGCCCCCCTGTATATAGCCTCCACATTGACTCTGTACCGGTACCCCCTGTATATAGCCTCCACATTGACTCTGTACCGGTACCCCCTGTATATAGCCTCCACATTGACTCTGTACCGGTACCCCTGTATATAGCCTCCACATTGACTCTGTACCGGTACCCCCTGTATATAGCCTCCACTTTGACTCTGTACCGGTACCCCCTGTATATAGCCTCCACATTGACTCTGTACCGGTACCCCCTGTATATAGCCTCCACATTGACTCTGTACCGGTACCCCTGTATATGGCCTCCACATTGACTCTGTACCGGTACCCCCTGTATATAGCCTCCACATTGACTCTTTACCGGTACCCCTGTTTATAGTCTCCACATTGACTCTGTACCGGTAACCCCTGTATATAGCCTCCACATTGACTCGGTACCTGTACCCCCTGTATATAGCCTCCACATTGACTCTGTACCAGTACCCCCTGTATATGGCCTCCACATTGACTCTGTACCGGTACCCCTGTATATAGCCCTGCAATTGACTCTGTACCGGTACCCCTGTATATAGCCCCGCAATTGACTCTGTACCGGTACCCTCTGTATATAGCCGCCACATTGACTCTGTACCAGTACCCCTGTATATAGCCCCACAATTGACTCTGTACCGGTACCCTCTGTATATAGCCTCCACATTGACTCTGTACCAGTACCCCTGTATATAGCCCCACAATTGACTCTGTACCGGTACCTCTGTATATGGCCTCCACATTGACTCTGTACCAGTACCCCCTGTATATAGCCCCACAATTGACTCTGTACCGGTACCCTCTGTATATAGCCTCCACATTGACTCTGTACCGGTACCCCCTGTATATAGCCTCCACATTGACTCTGTACCGGTACCCTCTTTATATAGCCTCCACATTGACTCTGTACCGGTACTCCCTGTATATAGCCTACACATTGACTCTGTACCGGTACCCCTGTATATAGCCTCCACATTGACTCTGTACCGGTACCCCTGTATATGGCCTCCACATTGACTCTGTACCGGTACCCCCTGTATATAGCCTCCACATTGACTCTGTACCGGTACCCCTGTATATAGCCTCCACATTGACTCTGTACCGGTACCCCTGTATATAGCCTCCACATTGACTCTGTACCGGTACCCCTGTATATAGCCTCCACATTGACTCTGTACCGGTACCCCTGTATATAGCCTCCACATTGACTCTGTACCGGCCCCCTGTATATAGCCTCCACATTGACTCTGTACCGTAATACCCTGTATATAGCCTCCACATTGACTCTGTACCGTGTACCCCTGTATATAGCCTCCACATTGACTCTGTACCGTAATACCCTGTATATAGCCTCCACATTGACTCTGTACCGGTACCCCTGTATATAGCCTCCACATTGACTCTGTACCGTAATACCCTGTATATAGCCTCCACATTGACTCTGTACCGGTACCCCCTGTATATAGCCTCCACATTGACTCTGTACCGTAATACCCTGTATATAGCCTCCACATTGACTCTGTACTGGTACCCCTGTATATGGCCTCCA
>NW_024608166.1:0-51531 GCF_018296145.1 Oncorhynchus tshawytscha
TTTTGTGTTTATTTTTATGGCTTGGTCAGGCCAGGGTGTGTGGCATGGGGCCTTTTTTGGAAATTGTGGTGTGTCTGTCTTGGGTTTGTGTGGTATTGGGATTCGTAGCGCAATGGGTTGTCTTGAAGAAGGTCTATGGCTGTTCGGGAGTGGTTCTCAATCAGAGGCAGGTGCTTATCGTTGTCTCTGATTGGGAACCATATTTAGCAGCCATATTCTTTGAGTTTGTCGTGGGTGATTGTCCTTAGTGTCCTATGTGTACTGTTTTAGTTTGCACTAGATAGGCTGTTTCGGTTTCGTTTTATTGTTTTTTTTGTAAGTTCGTGTTTTCTTTGGTATATTAAACATGGATCGCAATCGACACGCTGCAGTTTGGTCCGACTCTCTTTCATCACCACTAGAAAACCGTTACAGAATCACCCACACCAACGGAATCAACAGGCAGCAGCACCAAAGGATCTGGTCAGCAGCAGTGGGAGCAGGCAGGAGCAGCAGCAGCTACAGTGGGAGAGGGTTACCACCTGGAGTTATGGACATGGGAGGAGGAATTGGACGGTAAAGGACCCTGGAATGAGCCTGAGATTATTGTCGCCCCAAAGCCGAGCTGGAGGCAGCAAAAGCAGAGAGGCGGCATTATGAGGAGCTAGCACGGCAGAGCGGATGGAAGCCCGAGAGTCAGCCCCAAAATTTCTTGGGGGGCTTACAGGGAGTATGGCTATGCCAGGTAGGAGACCTGCGCAAACTCCCTGTGCTTACCGGGGGGCTGGAGAGACCGGGCAGGCACCGTGTTATGCTGTGGAGCGCACGGTGTCTCCAGTGCGGGTGCACAGCCCGGTTCGGTATATTCCAGCTCCGCGTGATCGGCCGGGCTAGATTGAGCGCCGAGCCAAATGCCATGAAGCCGGCTCTACGCATCTGGTCCCCAGTGCGTCTCCTTGGGCCGGCTTACATGGTACCAGCCTTGCGCTCGGTGTCTCCGGTTCGCCTGCATAGCCCAGTGCAGGCTATTCCACCCGCCGCACTGGCAGGGCAACCGGGAGCATTCAACCAGGTAAGGTTGGGCAGGCTCGGTGCTCAAGAGCCCCAGTGCGCCTGCACGGTCCGGTCTATCCAGTACCACCTCCACACCCCAGCCCTCCGGTAGCAGCTCCCGCACCAGGCTTCCTGTGCGTGTCCTCGATCCAGTACCACCAGTTCCAGCACCACGCACCAGGCCTTCAGTGTGCCTCGCCTGTTCAGCGCAGCCAGCGCTTTTCTCCTCTCCTGCGCTGCTGGAGTCTCCCGCCTGTTTAGCGCAGCCAGAGCCTTCCTCTCTACAGCGCTGCAGGAGTCTCCCGCCTGTTTAGCGCAGCCAGAGCCTTTCTCTCTCTGCGCTGCCGGAGTCTCCCGCCTGTTTAGCGCAGCCAGAGCCTGTCAGTCCTCCGAACAGCCAGCTGCAGGAGTCTCCAGCCTGTTCAGCGCAGCCAGAGCTGCCAGTCTGCATGAAGCAGCCAGAGCTGTCAGTCTGCATGAAGCAGCCTGAGCTGCCAGTCTGCATGAAGCAGCCAGTCTACATGGAGCAGCCCAGAGCTGTCAGTCCGCATGGAGCAGCCAGAGCTGTCAGTCCGCATGGAGCAGCCAGAGCTGTCAGTCTGCATGGAGCAGCCAGAGCTGTCAGTCCGCATGGAGGAGCCAGAGCTGTCAGTCTACATGAAGCAGCCCGAGCTGCCAGTCTGCATGAAGCAGTCAGTCTACATGGAGCAGCCAGAGCTGTCAGTCTGCATGAAGCAGCCAGAGCTGTCAGTCTGCATGGAGCAGTCAGAGCTGTCAGTCTGCATGGAAGCAGCCAGTCTACATGGAAGCAGCCAGAGCTGCCAGTCTGCATGAAGCAGCCAGCTGTCAGTCTGCATGGAGCAGCCAGAGCTGTCAGTCCGCATGGAGCAGCCAGAGCTGTCAGTCTACGGAGCTGAAGCAGCCGGAGCTGCCAGTCTGCATGAAGCAGCCAGTCTGCAAGGAGCTGCCAGTCAGCACGGAGCCGCCAGAGCGGTCAGTCTGTAAGAAGCCGCCAGAGCTGTCAGCCTATATGGAGCAGCTAGTGCCGCCAGTCTGCCCAGCGCCGCCAGTGCCCCAGTCTGCCCAGCATCGCCAGTCTGCCCAGCATCGCCATCAGTCTGCCCAGCATCGCCAGTCTGCCCAGCATCGCCAGTCTGCCCAGCACGCCAGTCTGCCCAGCATCGCCAGTCTGCCCAGCACCGCCAGTCTGCCCAGCGTCGCCAGTCTGCCCAGCACCGCCAGTCTGCCCAGCACCGCCAGTCTGCCCAGCACCGCCAGTCTGCCCAGCGCCGCCAGTCTGCCCGGCGCCGCCAGTCTGCCCGGCGCCGCCAGTCTGCCCGGGCGCCAGTCGCCAGACTCTTCCAGATCTGCCCAGCATCGCCAGTCTGCCAGACTCTTCCAGATCTGCCAGTCAGCCAGACTCTTCCAGATCTGCCAGTCAGCCAGACTCTTCCAGATCTGCCAGTCAACCAGACTCTTCCAGATCTGCCAGTCAACCAGACTCTTCCAGATCTGCCAGTCAACCAGACTCTTCCAGATCTGCCAGTCAACCAGACTCTTCCAGATCTGCCAGTCAACCAGACTCTTCCAGATCTGCCAGTCAGCCAGGATCTGCCAGTCAGCCAGGATCTGCTGAAACCACCAGCCAGCCAGGAGCTGGTAGAGATATCTACCTGCCTGAGCTTCCTCTCACTCCTGAGCTTCCTCTCACTCCTGAGCTTCCTCTCACTCCTGAGCTTCCTCTCACTCCTGAGCTTCCTCTCACTCCTGAGCTTCCTCTCACTCCTGAGCTTCCTCTCACTCCTGAGCTTCCTCTCACTCCTGAGCTCTCACTCCTGAGCTTTCTCTCACTCCTGAGCTTTCTCTCACTCCCGAAGCTTCCCCTCAGTCCCGAGCTGCCTCGGTCCCGAGCTGTCCTTCAGTCCCGATCTGTTCCTCAGTCCAGTGGGGTTCTGGGTGAGGACTACTAGGCCATGGTCGGCGGCGAGGGTGGACTATCCAGGGACGAAGGGAGAGGGGACTAAGACATTAAAGGAGTGGGGTCCACGTCCCGCGCCGGAGCCGCCACCATGGACAGACGCCCACCCGGACCCTCCCTATTGTTTTGAGGTGCGTTCGGGAGTCCGCACCTTAGGGGGGGGGTTCTGTCACGCCCTGGTCAAAGTATTTTGTGTTTATTTTTATGTATTTGGTCAGGCCAGGGTGTGGCATGGGGTTTTTGAAATTGTGGTGTGTTTGTCTTGGGGTTTTGGTGGTGGTATTGGGATTGTAGCGTAATGGGTTGTCTAGCAAGGTCTATGGCTGTCTGGAGTGGTTCTCAATCAGAGGCAGGTGCTTATCGTTGTCTCTGATTGGGAACCATATTTAGGCAGCCATATTCTTTGAGTTTGTCGTGGGTGATTGTCCTTAGTGTCCTATGTGTACTCGTTTTTAGTTTGCACTAGATAGGCTGTTTCGGTTTCGTTTATTGTTTTTTGTAAGTTCGTGTTTTCTTTGGTATATTAAACATGGATCGCAATCGACACGCTGCAGTTTGGTCCGACTCTCTTTCATCACCACTAGAAAACCGTTACAATATTAGAAGGTGGTGATGAGTCTATCAGTTCATTAGGGGGTGGTGATGAGTCTATCAGTATATTAAGGGTGGTGATGAGTCTATCAGTATATTCGGGTGTGGTGATGAGTCTATCAGGGGTGGTGATGAGTCTATCTATCAGTGAATTAGGGGATGGTGATGAGTCCATCAGTATATAGGGGGTGGGCATGAGTCTATCAGTATATTAGGGGTGGTGATGAGTCTATCTATCAGTATATTAGGGGTGGTGATGAGCCTATCAGTATATTAGGGGTGGTAGTCAATCAGTATATTAGGGGTGGTGATGAGTCTATCAGTCTATCAGTATATTAGGGGATCAGTGTATTAGGGGTGGTGATGAGCCTATCAGTATATTAGGGGTGGTGATGAGCCTATCAGTATATTAGGGGTGGTGATGAGTCTATCAGTATATTAGGGGTGGTGATGAGCCTATTGGTGTATTTGGGGGTGGTGATGAATCAATCAGTATATTAGGGGTGGTGATGAGCCTATCCATATATTAGGGGTGGTGATGAGCCTATCCATATATTAGGGGTGGTGATGAGTCTATCAGTATATTAGAAGGTGGTGATGAGTCTATCAGTTCATTAGGGGTGGTGATGAGTCTATCTATCAGTGTATTAGGGGTGGTGATGAGTCTATCACTATATTAGGGGTGGTGATGAGCCTATCAGTATATTAGTGGGTGGTGATGAGTCTATCAGTATATTAGGGGTGGTGATGAGTCTATCAGTATATTAGGGGTGGTGATGAGCCTATTGGTGTATTTGGGGGTGGTGATGAATCAATCAGTATATTAGGGGTGGTGATGAGCCTATCCATATATTAGGGGTGGTGATGAGCCTATCCATATATTAGGGTGGTGATGAGTCTATCAGTATATTAGAAGGTGGTGATGAGTCTATCAGTTCATTAGGGGTGGTGATGAGTCTATCTATCAGTATATTAGGGGTGGTGATGAGTCTATCAGTATATTATAGGGTGGTGATCGTCTGTCAGTTTATTAGGGGTGGTGATGAGTCTATCAGTATATTAGGGGTGGTGATGAGTCTATCAGTATATTAGGGGTGGTGATGAGTCTATCAGTATATTAGGGTGGTGATTAGTCTATCTATCAGTGTATTAGGGGTGGTGATGAGTCTATCTATCAGTGTATTAGGGGTGGTGATGAGTCAATCAGTATATTAGGGGTGGTGATGAGTATATCTATCATTGTATTAGGGGTGGTGATGAGCCTATCAGAATAATAGGGGTGGTGATGATTAGATCAGTATATTAGGGGGGGTGGTGATGAGCCTATCAAAATAATAGGGGTGGGATGAGTCTATCAGTGTATTAGGGAATGGTGATGAGCCTATCAGTATATTAGGGGGTGGTGATGAGTCAATCAGTATATTAGGGGTGGTGATGAATCTATCTATCAGTATATTAGGGGGTGGTGATGATTCTATCAGTATATTAGGGGGTTTTGATGAGCCTATCAGTATATTAGAGGGTAGTAATGCGTCTATCAGTTTATTAGGGGGTGGTGATGAGCCTATCAGTATATTAGGGGGTGGTGATGAGTCTATCGGTATATTAGCGGTGGTGATGAGCCTATCAGTATATTAGGGGTGGTGAAGAGTCTATCTATCGTGTATTAGGGGGTGGTGATGAGTCTATCTATCAGTGTATTAGGGGGTGGTGATGAGTCAATCAGTATATTAGGGGTGGTGATGAGTCTATCTATCAGTGTATTAGGGGGTGGTGATGAGCCTATCAGAATAATAGGGGTGGTGATGATTCTATCAGTATATTAGGGGGTGGTGATGAGCCTATCAAAATAATAGGTGGTGGGGATGAGTCTATCAGTGTATTAGGGAATGGTGATGAGCCTGTCAGTATATTAGGGGGTGGTGATGAGTCAATCAGTATATTAGGGGTGGTGATGATTCTGTCAGTATATTAGGGGTCGGTGATGAGCCTATCAGAATAATAGGGGGTGGGGATGAGTCTATCAGTACATTAGGGGGTGGTGATGAGTATCAGTATATTAGGAGTGGTGATGAGTCTATCAGTATATTAGGGTCTATCAGTATATTAGGGGTGGTGATTAGTCTATCGGTATATTAGGGGTGGTGATGAGTCTATCTATCAGTGAATTAGGGGTGGTGATGAGTCAATCAGTATATTAGGGGTGGTGATGAGTCTATCAGTATATTAGGGGTGGTGATGAGTCTATCGATATATTAGATTTGGTGATGAGTCTATCTATCAGTGAATTAGGGGTGGTGATGAGTCCATCAGTATATTAGGGGTGGTGATGAGTCTATCAGTATATTAGGGGTGGTGATGAGTCTATCAGTATATTAGGGGTGGTGATGAGTCTATCAGTATATTAGGGGTGGTGATGAGTCTATCTATCAGTGTATTAGGGGTGGTGATGAGTCTATCTATCAGTGTATTAGGGGTGGTGATGAGTCAATCAGTATATTAGGGGTGGTGATGAGTCTATCTATCAGTGTATTAGGGGTGGTGATGAGCCTATCAGAATAATAGGGGTGGGGATGAGTCTATCAGTATATTAGGGGTGGTGATGAGCCTATCAGTATATTAGGGGGTGGTGATGAGTCAATCAGTATATTAGGGGTGGTGATGAATATTAGGGGTGGTGATCTATCAGTATATTAGGGGTGGTGATGATTATCAGTATATTAGGGGTGGTGATGAGTCTATCAGTATATTAGGGGGTGGTGATGAGCCTATCAGTATATTAGGGGGGTGGTGATGAGTCTATCAGTATATTAGGGGTGGTGATGAGCATATCAGAATAATAGGGGTGGTGATGATTCTATCAGTATATTAGGGTGGTGATGAGTATATCAGTGTATTAGGGGTGGTGATGAGCCTATCAGTATATTAGGGGTGGTGATGAGTCTATCTATCAGTATATTAGGGGTGGTGATGAGTCAATCAGTATATTAGGGGTGGTGATGAGTCTATCTATCAGTGTATTAGGGGTGGTGATGAGCCTATCAGTATATAAGGGGTGGTGATGATTCTATCAGTATATTAGAGGGTGGTGATGAGCCTATCAGTATATTAGAGGTGGTTATGAGTCTATATATCAGTGTATTAGGGGTGGTGATGAGTCTATATATCAGTGTATTAGGGAGTGGTGATGAGCCTATCAGTATATTAGGGGGTGGTGATGAGTCTATCAGTATAATAGAGGGTGGTGATGAGCCTATCTGTATATTAGGGGTGGTGATGAGTCTATCTATCAGTGTATTAGTGGGTGGTGATGAGTCTATCAGAATAGTAGTGGGTGGTGATGATTCTATCAGTATATTAGATGGTGGTGATGAGCCTATCAGTATATTAGGGAGTGGTGATGAGCCTATCAGTATATTAGGGGGTGGTGATGAGTCTATCAGTATATTAGAGGGTGGTGATGAGCCTATCAGTATATTAGGGGTGGTGATGAGTCTATAAATCAGTGTATCAGGGGGTGGTGATGAGCCTATCAGTATTTTAAGGGGTGGTGATGAGTCAATCAGTATATTAGGGGTGGTGATGAGTCTATCAGTTCATTAGGGGTGGTGATGAGTCTATCTATCAGTATATTAGGGGTGGTGATGAGTCTATCAGTATATTAGGGGTGGTGATGAATCTATCTATCAGTGTATTAGGGGTGGTGATGAGCCTATCAGTATATTAGGGGTGGTGATGAGCCTATCAGTATATTAGGGGTGGTGATGAGTCTATCTATCAGTATATTAGGGGTGGTGATGAGTCTATCAGTATTAGGGGTGGTGATGAGCCTATCAGTATATTAGGGGTGGTGATGAGTCTATCAGTATATTAGGGGTGGTGATGAGTCTATCAGTATTATTAGGGGGTGGTGATGAGTCTATCTATCAGTATATTAGGGGTGGTGATGAGCCTATCAGTATATTAGGGGTGGTGATGAGCCTATCAGTATATTAGGGTGGTGATGAGTCTATCTATCAGTGTATTAGGGGGTGGAGATGAGTCTATCAGTATATTAGGGGTGGTGATGAGCCTATCAGTATATTAGGGGTGGTGATGAGTCTATCAGTATATTAGGGGTGGTGATGAGTCTATCAGTATATTAGGGGTGGTGATGAGCCTATTGGTGTATTTGGGGGTGGTGATTCGTCTATCAGTATATTAGAGGTGGTGATGAGTCTATCTATCAGTGAATTAGGGGTGGTGATGAGTCCATCAGTATATTAGTGGGTGGTGATGAGTCTATCAGTATATTAGGGGTGGTGATGAGTCTATCAGTATATTAGAAGGTGGTGATGAGTCTATCAGTATATTAGGGTGGTGATGAGTCTATGAGTTCATTAGGGGTGGTGATGAGTCTATCAGTATATTAGGGTGGTGATGAGTCTATCAGTATATTAGGGGTGGTGATGAGTCTATCAGTATATTAGGTGGTGGTGATGAGCCTATCAGTACATTACGGGGTGGTGATGAGTCTATCTGTATATCAGGGGGTGGTGATGAGCCTATCAGTACATTAGGGGTGGTGATAGTCTATCAGGGGTGGTGATGAGTCTATCTATCAGTGAATTAGGGGTGGTGATGAGTCCATCAGTATATAGGGGTGGGCATGAGTCTATCTATCAGTATATTAGGGGGTGGTGATGAGCCTATCAGTATATTAGGGGTGGTGATGAGTCTATCTATCAGTATATTAGGGGTGGTGATGAGTCTATCAGTATATTAGGGGTGGTGATGAGTCTATCAGTATATTAGGGGTGGTGATTAATCTATCTATCAGTATATTAGGGGTGGTGATGAGTCTATCAGTTTATTAGGGGTGGTGATGAGTCTATCTATCAGTATATTAGGGGGTGGTGATGAGTCTATCAGTATATTAGGGGGTGGTGATGAGTCAATCAGTATATTAGGGGTGGTGATGAGTCTATCAGTATATTAGGGGTGGTGATGAGTCTATCAGTATATTAGGGGTGGTGATGAGTCTATCAGTATATTAGGGGTGGTGATGAGTCTATCAGTATATTAGGGGGTGGTGATGAATCTATATATCAGTATATTAGGGGGTGGTGATGAGTCTATCAGTTTATTAGGGGTGGTGATGAGTCTATCTATCAGTATATTAGGGGTGGTGATGAGTCTATCAGTTTATTGGGGGTGGTGATGAGTCTATCAGTATATTAGGGGTGGTGATGAGTCTATCAGTATATTAGGGGTGGTGATGAGTCATCAGTATATTAGGGGGTGGTGATGAGTCTATCAGTATATTTAGGGTGGTGATGAGTCTATCAGTATATTAGGGGTGGTGATGAGTCTATCAGTATATTAGGGGTGGTGATTAATCTATCTATCAGTATATTAGGGGGTGGTGATGAGTCTATCAGTATATTAGGGGTGGTGATGAGTCTATCTATCAGTATATTAGGGGTGGTGATGAGTCTATCAGTATATTAGGGGTGGTGATGAGTCAATCAGTATATTAGGGGTGGTGATGAGTCTATCAGTATATTAGGGGTGGTGATGAGTCTATCAGTATATTAGGGGTGGTGATGAGTCTATCAGTATATTAGGGGTGGTGATGAGTCTGTCAGTATATTAGGGGTGGTGATTAATCTATATATCAGTATATTAGCGGGTGGTGATGAGTCTATCAGTTTATTAGGGGTGGTGATGAGTCTATCTATCAGTATATTAGGGGTGGTGATGAGTCTATCAGTTTATTAGGGGTGGTGATGAGTCTATCAGTATATTAGGGGTGGTGATGAGTCTATCAGTATATTAGGGGTGGTGATGAGTCAATCAGTATATTAGGGGTGGTGATGAGTCTATCAGTATATTAGGGGTGGTGATGAGTCTATCAGTATATTAGGGGTGGTGATGAGTCATATCAGTATAGGGGTGGTGATGAGTATATCTATCAGTGCATGGGGGTGGTGATGAGTCTATCAGTATATTAGGGGTGGTGATGAGTCTATCAGTATATTAGGGGTGGTGATGAGCCTATCAGTATATTAGGGGTGGTGATGAGTCTATCTATCAGTATATTAGGGGTGGTGATGAGTCTATCAGTATATTAGGGGTGGTGATGAGTCTATCAGTATATTAGGGGGTGGTGATGAGTCTAACAGTATATTAGGGGTGGTGATGAATCTATCTATCAGTATATTAGGGGTGGTGATGAGTCTATCAGTTTATTAGGGGTGGTGATGAGTCTATCTATCAGTATATTAGGGGTGGTGATGAGTCTATCAGTTTATTAGGGGTGGTGATGAGTCTATCTATCAGTATATTAGGGGTGGTGATGAGTCTATCAGTATATTAGGGGTGGTGATGAGTCAATCAGTATATTAGGGGGTGGTGATGAGTCTATCAGTATATTAGGGGTGGTGATGAGTCTATCAGTATATTAGGGGTGGTGATGAGTCTATCAGTATATTAGGGGTGGTGATGAGTCTATCTATCAGTGCATGGGGGTGGTGATGAGTCTATCAGTATATTAGGGGTGGTGATGAGTCTATCAGTTATTAGGGGTGGTGATGAGTCTATCAGTTCATTAGGGGTGGTGATGAGTCTATCAGTATATTAAGGGTGGTGATGAGTCTATCAGTATATTAGGGTGTGGTGATGAGTCTATCAGTATATTAGGGGTGGTGATGAGTCTATCAGTACATTACGGGGTGGTGATGAGTCTACCTGTATATCAGGGGTGGTGATGAGCCTATCAGTACATTAGGGGTGGTGATGAGTCTATCAGGGGTGGTGATGAGCCTATCAGTGAATTAGGGGTGGTGATGAGTCCATCAGTATATTAGGGGGGTGGGCATGAGTCTATCAGTATATTAGGGGTGGTGATGAGTCAATCAGTATATTAGGGGGTGGTGATGAGTCTATCAGTATATTAGGGGTGGTGATGAGTCTATCAGTATATTAGGGGTGGTGATGAGTCATATCAGTATATTCGGGGTGGTGATGAGTCAATCAGTATATTAGGGGTGGTGATGAGTCTATCAGTATATTAGGGGGTGGTGATGAGTCTATCATTATATTAGGGGTGGTGATGAGTCTATCTATCAGTATATTAGGGGTGGTGATGAGTCTATCAGTTTATTAGGGGTGGTGATGAGTCTATCAGTTTATTAGGGGTGGTGATGAGTCTATCTATCAGTATATTAGGGGTGGTGATGAGTCTATCAGTATATTAGGGGTGGTGATGAGTCAAACAGTATATTAGGGGGGTGGTGATGAGTCTATCAGTATATTAGGGGTGGTGATGAGTCTATCATTATATTAGGGGTGGTGATGAGCATATCAGTATATTAGGGGTGGTGATGAGTATATCTATCAGTGCATGGGGGGGTGGTGATGAGTCTATCAGTATATTAGGGGTGGTGATGAGCCTATCCATATATTAGGGGGTGGTGATGAGCCTATCCATATATTAGGGGTGGTGATGAGTCTATCAGTATATTAGGGGTGGTGATTAGTCTATCAGTATATTAGAAGGTGGTGATGAGTCTATCAGTTCATTAGGGGTGGTGATGAGTCTATCTATCAGTATATTAGGGGTGGTGATGAGCCTATCAGTATATTATAGGGTGGTGATGAGTCTGTCAGTTTATTAGGGGTTGTGATGAGTCTATCAGTATATTAGGGGTGGTGATGAGTCTATCAGTATATTAGGGGTGGTGATTCGTCTATCGATATATTAGATTTAGGTGATGAGTCTATCTATCAGTGAATTAGGGGTGGTGATGAGTCCATCGGTATATTAGTGGGTGGTGATGAGTCTATCAGTATATTAGGGGTGGTGATGAGTCTATCAGTATATTAGAAGGTGGTGATGAGTCTATCAGTATATTAGAAGGTGGTGATGAGTCTATCAGTTTATTAGGGGTGGTGATGAGTCTATCTATCAGTATATTAGGGGTGGTGATGAGTCTATCAGTATATTAGGGGTGGTGATGAGTCAAACAGTATATTAGGGGTGGTGATGAGTCTATCAGTATATTAGGGGTGGTGATGAGTCTATCAGTATATTAGGGGTGGTGATGAGCATATCAGTATATTAGGGGTGGTGATGAGTATATCTATCAGTGCATGGGGGTGGTGATGAGTCTATCAGTATATTAGAAGGTGGTGATGAGTCTATCAGTTCATTAGGGGGTGGTGATGAGTCTATCAGTATATTAGAAGGTGGTGATGAGTCTATCAGTTCATTAGGGGTGGTGATGAGTCTATCTATCAGTATATTAGGGGTGGTGATGAGCCTATCAGTATATTATAGGGTGGTGATGAGTCTGTCAGTTTATTAGGGGGTTGTGATGAGTCTATCAGTATATTAGGGGTGGTGATGAGTCTATCAGTATATCAGGGGTGGTGATTTGTCTATCGATATATTAGATTTAGGTGATGAGTCTATCTATCAGTGAATTAGGGGTGGTGATGAGTCCATCAGTATATTAGGGGTGGTGATGAGTCTATCCCTATATTAGGGGGTGGTGATGAGTCTATCTATCAGTATCTTAGGGGTGGTGATGAGCCTATCAGTATATTATAGGGTGGTGATGAGTCTATCAGTGTATTAGGGGTTGTGATGAGTCTATCAGTATATTAGGGGTGGTGATGAATCAATCAGTATATTAGGGGTGGTGATGAGTCTGTCAGTATATTAGGGGTGGTGATGAGCCTATCAGTATATTAGGGGTGGTGATGAGTCTATCAGTATATTAGGGGTGTTGACGATAATATCAGTATATTTAGGGGTGGTGATGAGCCTATCAGTATATTAGGGGTGGTGATGAGCCTATCAGTATATTAGGGGTGGTGATGAGTCTATCAGTGTATTAGGGGTGGTGATGAGTCTATCAGTATATTAGGGGTGGTGATTTGTCTATCTATATATTAGGGTGAGGTGATGAGTCTATCTATCAGTGAATTAGGGGTGGTGATGAGTCCATCAGTATATTAGGGGTGGTGATGAGTCTATCTATCAGTATATTAGGGGTGGTGATGAGTCTATCAGTATATTAGGGGTGGTGATGAGTCTATCAGTATATAGGGGTGGTGATGAGCCTATCAGTATATTATGGGGTGGTGATGAGTCTATCAGTATATAGGGGTGGTGATGAGCCTATCAGAATAATAGGGGTGGTGATGATTCTATCAGTATATTAGGGGTGGTGATGAGTCTATCAGTATATAGGGGTGGTGATGAGTATATCAGTGTATTAGGGGTGGTGATGAGCCTATCAGTATATTAGGGGTGGTGATGAGTCAATCAGTATATTAGGGGTGGTGATGAGTCTATCTATCAGTGTATTAGGGGTGGTGATGAGCCTATCAGTATATAGGGGGTGGTGATGATTCTCCCAGTATATTAGAGGGTGGTGATGAGCCTATCAGTATATTAGAGGTGGTTATGAGTCTATATATCAGTGTATTAGGGGTGGTGATGAGTCTATATATCAGTGTATTAGGGGTGGTGATGAGCCTATCAGAATAGTAGTGGGTGGTGATGATTCTATCAGTATATTAGATGGTGGTGATGAGCCTATCAGTATATTAGGGAGTGGTGATGAGCCTATCAGTATATTAGGGGGTGGTGATGAGTCTATCAGTATATTAGAGGGTGGTGATGAGCCTATCAGTATATTAGGGGTGGTGATGAGTCTATAAATCAGTGTATCAGGGGGTGTTGATGAGCCTATCAGTATTTTAAGGGGTGGTGATGAGTCTATCAGTATATTAGGGGTGGTGATGAATCTATCTATCAGTATATTAGGGGGTGGTGATGAGCCTATCAGTATATTAGGGGTGGTGATGAGTCTATCTATCAGTGTATTAGGGGTGGTGATGAGTCTATCACTATATTAGGGTGGTGATTAATCTATCTATCAGTATATTAGGGGGGTGGTGATGAGCCTATCAGTATATTAGGGGTGGTGATGAGTCTATCTATCAGTGTATTAGGGGGTGGTGATGAGTCTATCACTATATTAGGGGTGGTGATGAGCCCTATCAGTATATTAGGGGTGGTGATGAGTCTATCAGTATATTAGGGGTGGTGATGAGTCTATCAGTATATTAGGGGTGGTGATTAATCTATCTATCAGTATATTAGGGGTGGTGATGAGCCTATCAGTATATTAGGGGTGGTGATGAGTCTATCTATCAGTGTATTAGGGGTGGTGATGAGTCTATCACTATATTAGGGGTGGTGATGAGCCTATCAGTATATTAGGGGTGGTGATGAGTCTATCAGTATATTAGGGTGGTGATGAGTCTATCAGTATATTAGGGGTGGTGATTAATCTATCTATCAGTGTATTCGGTGGTGGTGATGAGCCTATCAGTATATTAGGGGGTGGTGATGAGCCTATCAGTATATTAAGGGTGGTGATGAGTCTATCTATCAGTGTATTAGGGGTGGTGATGAGTCTATCACTATATTAGGGGTGGTGATGAGCCTATCAGTATATTAGGGGTGGTGATGAGTCTATCAGTATATTAGGGGTGGTGATGAGTCTATCAGTATATTAGGGGTGGTGATGAGCCTATTGGTGTATTTGGGGGTGGTGATTCGTCTATCGATATATTAGATTTAGGTGATGAGTCTATCTATCAGTGAATTAGGGGTGGTGATGAGTCCATCAGTATATTAGTGGGTGGTGATGAGTCTATCAGTATATTAGGGGGTGGTGATGAGTCTATCAGTATATTAGAAGGTGGTGATGAGTCTATCAGTATATTAGAAGGTGGTGATGAGTCTATTAGTTCATTAGGGGTGGTGATTAATCTATCTATCAGTGTATTAGGGGTGGTGATGAGCCTATCAGTATATTAGGGGTGGTGATGAGCCTATCAGTATATTGGGGTGGTGATGAGTCTATCTATCAGTGTATTAGGGGTGGTGATGAGTCTATCAGTATATTAGGGGTCGGTGATGAGCCTATCAGAATAATAGGGGGTGGGGATGAGTCTATCAGTACATTAGGGGGTGGTGATGAGTATCAGTATATTAGGGGTGGTGATTAGTCTATCTATCAGTGTATTATGGGTGGTGATTCGTCTATCGATATATTAGATTTAGGTGATGAGTCTATCTATCAGTGAATTAGGGGGTGGTGATGAGTCCATCAGTATATTAGTGGGTGGTGATGAGTCTATCAGTATATTAGGGGTGGTGATGAGTCTATCAGTATATTAGAAGGTGGTGATGAGTCTATCAGTATATTAGAAGGTGGTGATGAGTCTATTAGTTCATTAGGGGTGGTGATGAGTCTATCAGTATATTAAGGGTGGTGATGAGTCTATCAGTATATTAGGGCGTGGTGATGAGTCTATCAGTATATTAGGTGGTGGTGATGAGCCTATCAAATCAAATCAAATCAAATTTATTTATATAGCCCTTCGTACATCAGCTGATATCTCAAAGTGCTGTACAGAAAGCCAGCCTAAAACCCCAAACAGCAAGCAATGCAGGTGTAGAAGCACGGTGGCTAGGAAAAACTCCCTAGAAAGGCCAAAACCTAGGAAGAAACCTAGAGAGGAACCAGGCTATGTGGGGTGGCCAGTCCTCTTCTGGCTGTGCCGGGTGGAGATTATAACAGAACATGGCCAAGATGTTCAAATGTTCATAAATGACCAGCATGGTCGAATAATAATAAGGCAGAACAGTTGAAACTGGAGCAGCAGCACAGTCAGGTGGAAGTTGAAACTGGAGCAGCAGCATGGCCAGGTGGACTGGGGACAGCATGGAGTCATCATGTCAGGTAGTCCTGGGGCATGGTCCTAGGGCTCAGGTCAGTTGAAACTGGAACAGCAGCATGGCCAGGTGGACTGGGGACAGCAAGGAGTCATCATGTCAGGTAGTCCTGGAGCTCAGGTCCTAGGGCTCGGGTCCTCCGAGAGAGAGAAAGAAAGAGAGAAGGAGAGAATTAGAGAACGCACACTTAGATTTACACAGGACACCGAATAGGACAGGAGAAGTACTCCAGATATAACAAACTGACCCCAGCCCCCGACACATAAACTACTGCAGCATAAATACTGGAGGCTGAGACAGGAGGGGTCAGGAGACACTGTGGCCCCATCCGAGGTCACCCCGGACAGGGCCAAACAGGAAGGATATAACCCCACCCACTTTGCCAAAGCACAGCCCCCACACCACTATCAGTACATTACGGGGTGGTGATGAGTCTACCTGTATATCAGGGGTGGTGATGAGCCTATCAGTACATTAGGGGGTGGTGATGAGTCTATCAGGGGTGGTGATGAGTCTATCTATCAGTGAATTAGGGGTGGTGATGAGTCCATCAGTATATAGGGGTGGGCATGAGTCTATCAGTATATTAGGGGTGGTGATGAGTCTATCTATCAGTATATTAGGGGTGGTGATGAGTCTATCTATCAGTATATTAGCGGGTGGTGATGAGTCTATCAGTATATTAGGGGTGGTGATTAATCTATCTATCAGTATATTAGCGGGTGGTGATGAGTCTATCAGTTTATTAGGGGTGGTGATGAGTCTATCTATCAGTATATTAGCGGGTGGTGATGAGTCTGTCAGTATATTAGGGGTGGTGATTAATCTATCTATCAGTATATTAGCGGGTGGTGATGAGTCTATCAGTTTATTAGGGGTGGTTATGAGTCTATCTATCAGTATATTAGGGGTGGTGATGAGTCTATCAGTTTATTAGGGGTGGTGATGAGTCTATCTATCAGTATATTAGGGGTGGTGATGAGTCTATCAGTATATTAGGGGGTGGTGATGAGTCAAACAGTATATTAGGGGTGGTGATGAGTCTATCAGTATATTAGGGGTGGTGATGAGTCTGTCAGTATATTAGCGGGTGGTGATGAGTCTATCAGTTTATTAGGGGTGGTGATGAGTCTATCAGTATATTAGGGGTGGTGATTCGTCTATCGATATATTAGATTTAGGTGATGAGTCTATCTATCAGTATATTAGGGGTGGTGATGAGTCTATCAGTATATTAGGGGGTGGTGATGAGTCAAACAGTATATTAGGGGTGGTGATGAGTCTATCAGTATATTAGGGGTGGTGATGAGTCTATCAGTATATTAGGGGTGGTGATGAGTCTGTCAGTATATTAGCGGGTGGTGATGAGTCTATCAGTTTATTAGGGGTGGTGATGAGTCTATCAGTATATTAGGGGGTGGTGATTCGTCTATCGATATATTAGATTTAGGTGATGAGTCTATCTATCAGTATATTAGGGGTGGTGATGAGTCTATCAGTATATTAGGGTGTGGTGATGAGTCAAACAGTATATTAGGGGTGGTGATGAGTCTATCAGTATATAAGGGGTGGTGATGAGTCTATCAGTATATTAGGGGGTGGTGATGAGCATATCAGTATATTAGGGTTGGTGATGAGTATATCTATCAGTGCATGGGGGTGGTGATGAGTCTATCAGTATATTAGGGGTGGTGATGAGCCTATCAGTATATTAGGGGTGGTGATGAGCCTATCAGTATATTAGGGGGTGGTGATGAGTCTATCTATCAGTATATTAGGGGTGGTGATGAGCCTATCAGTATATTAGGGGGTGGTGATGAGTCTATCAGTATATTAGGGGTGGTGATTAATCTATCTATCAGTATATTAGCGGGTGGTGATGAGTCTATCAGTTTATTAGGGGTGGTGATGAGTCTATCTATCAGTATATTAGGGGTGGTGATGAGTCTATCAGTTTATTAGGGGTGGTGATGAGTCTATCTATCAGTATATTAGGGGTGGTGATGAGTCTATCAGTATATTAGGGGTGGTGATGAGTCAAACAGTATATTTGGGGGTGGTGATGAGTCTATCAGTATATTAGGGGGTGGTGATGAGTCTATCAGTATATTAGGGGTGGTGCTGAGCATATCAGTATATTAGGGGTGGTGATGAGTATATCTATCAGTGCATGGGGTGTGGTGATGAGTCTATCAGTATATTAGAAGGTGGTGATGAGTCTATCAGTTCATTAGGGGTGGTGATGAGTCTATCAGTATATTAGAAGGTGGTGATGAGTCTATCAGTTCATTAGGGGTGGTGATGAGTCTATCTATCAGTATATTAGGTGGTGATGAGCCTATCAGTATATTATAGGGTGGTGATGAGTCTGTCAGTTTATTAGGGGTTGTGATGAGTCTATCAGTATATTAGGGGGTGGTGATTCGTCTATCGATATATTAGATTTAGGTGATGAGTCTATCTATCAGTGAATTAGGGGTAGTGATGAGTCCATCAGTATATTAGTGGGTGGTGATGAGTCTATCAGTATATTAGGAGGTGGTGATGAGTCTATCAGTATATTAGAAGGTGGTGATGAGTCTATCAGTATATTAGAGGGTGGTGATGAGTCTAACAGTATATTAGGGTGCGGTGATGAGTCTATCAGTATATTAGGTGTTGGTGATGAGCCTATCAGTACATTACGGGGCGGTGATGAGTCTACCTGTATATCAGGGGGTGGTGATGAGCCTATCAGTACATTAGGGGGTGGTGATGAGTCTATCAGGGGTGGTGATGAGTCTATCTATCAGTGAATTAGGGGGTGGTGATGAGTCCATCAGTATATAGGGGGTGGGCATGAGTCTATCAGTATATTAGGGGTGGTGATGAGTCTATCTATCAGTATATTAGGGGTGGTGATGAGCCTATCAGTACATTAGGGGTGGTGATGAGTCTATCAGGGGTGGTGATGAGTCTATCTATCAGTGAATTAGGGGTGGTGATGAGTCCATCAGTATATAGGGGGTGGGCATGAGTCTATCAGTATATTAGGGGGTGGTGATGAGTCAATCAGTATATTAGTATATATATCTCTCCTTCTCTCTTTCTTTCTCTCTCCCGGAGGACCCGAGCCCTAGGACCTGAGCTCCAGGACTACCTGACATGATGACTCCTTGCTGTCCCCAGTCCACCTGGCCATGCTGCTGTTCCAGTTTCAACTGACCTGAGCCCTAGGACCATGCCCCAGGACTACCTGACATGATGACTCCTTGCTGTCCCCAGTCCACCTGGCCATGCTGCTGCTCCAGTTTCAACTTCCACCTGACTGTGCTGCTGCTCCAGTTTCAACTGTTCTGCCTTATTATTATTTGACCATGCTGGTCATTTATGAACATTTGAACATCTTGGCCATGTTCTGTTATAATCTCCACCCGGCACAGCCAGAAGAGGACTGGCCACCCCACATAGCCTGGTTCCTCTCTAGGTTTCTTCCTAGGTTTTGGCCTTTCTAGGGAGTTTTTCCTAGCCACCGTGCTTCTACACCTGCATTGCTTGCTGTTTGGGGTTTTAGGCTGGGTTTCTGTACAGCACTTTGAGATATCAGCTGATGTACGAAGGGCTATATAAATAAATTTGATTTGATTTTGATTTGATTAGGGGTGGTGATGAGTCTATCAGTATATTAGGGGTGGTGATGAGTCTATCAGTATATTAGGGGTGGTGATGAGCATATCAGTATATTCGGGGTGGTGATGAGTCTATCTATCAGTGAATTAGGGGGTGGTGATGAGTCCATCAGTATATTAGGGGGTGGTGATGAGTCTATCTATCAGTATATTAGCGGGTGGTGATGAGTCTATCAGTTTATTAGGGGTGGTGATGAGTCTATCTATCAGTATATTAGGGGTGGTGATGAGTCTATCAGTTTATTAGGGGTGGTGATGAGTCTATCTATCAGTATATTAGGGGTGGTGATGAGTCTATCAGTATATTAGGGGGTGGTGATGAGTCAAACAGTATATTAGGGGGTGGTGATGAGTCTATCAGTATATTAGGGGTGGTGATGAGTCTATCATTATATTAGGGGTGGTGATGAGCATATCAGTATATTAGGGGTGGTGATGAGTATATCTATCAGTGCATGGGGGTGGTGATGAGTCTATCAGTATATTAGGGTGGTGATGAGCCTATCCATATATTAGGGGTGGATGAGCCTATCCATATATTAGGGGGTGGTGATGAGTCTATCAGTATATTAGGGGTGGTGATTAGTCTATCAGTATATTAGAAGGTGGTGATGAGTCTATCAGTTCATTAGGGGTGGTGATGAGTCTATCTATCAGTATATTAGGGGTGGTGATGAGCCTATCAGTATATTAGGGGTGGTGATGAGTCTATCTATCAGTGTATTAGGGGGTGGTGATGAGTCTATCAGTATATTAAGGGGTGTTTATGAGTCTATCAGTATATTAGGGGCAGGTGATTAGTCTATAGATATATTAGATTGAGGTGATGAGTCTATCTATCAGTGAATTAGGGGGTGGTGATAAGTCCATCAGTATATTATTGGGTGGTGATGAGTCTATCAGTATATTAGGGGGTGGTGATGAGTCTATCAGTATATTAGAAGGTGGTGATGAGTCTATCAGTATATTAGAAGGTGGTGATGAGTCTATCAGTGTATTAGGGGTGGTGATGAGTCTATCTATCAGTATATTAGGGGTGGTGATGAGTCTATCAGTATATTAGTGGGTGGTGATGAGTCAAACAGTATATTAGGGGTGGTGATGAGTCTATCAGTATATTAGGGGTGGTGATGAGTCTATCAGTATATTAGGGGGTGGTGATGAGCATATCAGTATATTAGGGTGGTGATGAGTATATCTATCAGTGCATGGGGGTGGTGATGAGTCTATCAGTATATTAGAAGGTGGTGATGAGTCTATCAGTTCATTAGGGGTGGTGATGAGTCTATCAGTATATTAGAAGGTGGTGATGAGTCTATCAGTTCATTAGGGGTGGTGATGAGTCTATCTATCAGTATATTAGGGGTGGTGATGAGCCTATCAGTATATTATAGGGTGGTGATGAGTCTGTCAGTTTATTAGGGGTTGTGATGAGTCTATCAGTATATTAGGGGTGGTGATGAGTCTATCAGTATATCAGGGGTGGTGATGAGTCTATCGATATATTAGATTTAGGTGATGAGTCTATCTATCAGTGAATTAGGGGTGGTGATGAGTCCATCAGTATATTAGTGGGTGGTGATGAGTCTATCAGTATATTAGGGGTGGTGATGAGTCTATCCCTATATTAGGGGTGGTGATGAGTCTATCTATCAGTATATTAGGGGTGGTGATGAGCCTATCAGTATATTATAGGGTGGTGATGAGTCTATCAGTGTATTAGGGGTTGTGATGAGTCTATCAGTATATTAGGGGTGGTGATGAATCAATCAGTATATTAGGGTGGTGATGAGTCTGTCAGTATATTAGGGGTGGTGATGAGCCTATCAGTATATTAGGGGTGGTGATGAGTCTATCAGTATATTAGGGGGTGCTGACGATAATATCAGTATATTTAGGGGTGGTGATGAGTCTATCAGTGTATTAGGGGTGGTGATGAGTCTACCAGTATATTAGGGGTGGTGATTTGTCTATCGATATATTAGATTGAGGTGATGAGTCTATCTATCAGTGAATTAGGGGTGGTGATGAGTCCATCAGTATATTAGGGGGTGGTGATGAGTCTATCAGTATATTAGGGGTGGTGATGAGTCTATCAGTATATTAGGGGGTGGTGATGAGTCTATCAGTATATTAGGGGTGGTGATGAGTATATCTATCAGTGCATGGGTGGTGGTGATGAGTCTATCAGTATATTAGGGGGTGGTGATGAGCCTATCAGTATATTAGGGTTGGTGATGAGTCTATCTATCAGTGTATTAGGGGTGGTGATGAGTCTATCAGTATATTAGGGGGTGGTGATGAGTCTATCAGTATATTAGGAGTTGGTGATGAGCCTATCCATATATTAGGGGTGGTGATGAGTCTATCAGTTCATTAGGGGGTGGTGATGAGTCTATCAGTATATTAAGGGTGGTGATGAGTCTATCAGTATATTAGGGGGTGGTGATGAGTCTATCAGTATATTAGGTGGTGGTGATGAGCCTATCAGTACATTAGGGGGTGGTGATGAGTCTATCTATCAGTGTATTAGGGGGTGGTGATGAGCCTATCCATATATTAGGGGTGGTGATGAGTCTATCAGTATATTAGGGGTGGTGATGAGTCTATCAGTATATTAGGGGGTGGTGATGAGTCTATCAGTATATTAGGGGGTGGTGATGAGTCTATCAGTATATTAAGTGTGGTGATGAGTCTATCAGAATATCAGGGGTGGTGATGAGTCTATCTATCAGTGAATTAGGGGGTGGTGATGAGTCCATCAGTATATTAGGGGTTGGTGATGAGCCTATCAATATATTAGGGGTGGTGATGAGTCTATCAGTATATTAGAGGGTGGTGATGAGTCTATCAGTATATTAGGGGGTGGTGATGAGTCCATCAGTATATTAGGGGTGGTGATGAGTCTATCAGTATATTAAGGGTGGTGATGAGTCTATCAGTATATTAGGGGTGGTGTGGTCTATCAGTATATTAGGGTGTGGTGATGAGTCTATCAGAATATCAGGGGTGGTGATGAGTCTATCAGTATATTAGGGGGTGGTGATGAGTCTACCTGTATATCAGGGGGTGGTGATGGGTGTGGTGATGTATCTATCTATCCGTATATTAGGGGTGGTGATGAGTCTATCAGTATATTAAGGGTGGTGATGAGTCTATCAGTATATTAGGGGGCGGTGATGTATCTATCTATCCGTATATTAGGGGTGGTGATGAGTCTATCAGTATATTAGGGGTGGGCATGAGTCTATCAGTATATTAGGGGGTGGTGATGAGTCTATCAGTATATTAGGGGTGGTGATGAGTCTATCAGTTCATTAGGGGTGGTGATGAGTCTATCAGTATATTAGGGGTGGTGATGAGTCTATCAGTATATTAGGGGTGGTGATGAGTCTATCTGTATATTAGGTGTTGGTGATGAGCTATCAGTATATTACGGGGTGGTGATGAGTCTACCTGTATATCAGGGGTGGTGATGAGCCTATCAGTACATTAGGGGTGGTGATGAGTCTATCAGGGGTGGTGATGAGTCTATCTATCAGTGAATTAGGGGTGGTGATGAGTCCATCAGTATATAGGGGCGGGCATGAGTCTATCAGTATATTAGGGGTGGTGATGAGTCTATCTATCAGTATATTAGGGGGTGGTGATGAGTCTATCAGTATATTAGGGGTGGTGAAGAGTCAATCAGTATATTAGGGGTGGTGATGAGTCTATCAGTATATTAGGGGTGGTGATGAGTCTATCAGTATATTAGGGGGTGGTGATGAGCCTGTCAGTATATTCGGGGTGGTGATGAGTCTATCTATCAGTGAATTAGGGGTGGTGATGAGTCCATCAGTATATTAGGGGTGGTGATGAGTCTATCAGTATATTAGGGGTGGTGATGAGTCTATCAGTATATTAGGGGCAGGTGATTAGTCTATCGATATATTAGGTGGTGATGAGTCTATCTATCAGTTTATTAGGGGTGGTGATGAGTCTATCAGTATATTAAGGGGTGGTGATGTATCTATCTATCCGTATATTAGGGGGTGGTGATGAGTCTATCAGTATATTAGGGGGTGGTGATCTATCTATCTGTATATTAGGGGTGGTGATGAGTCTATCAGTATATTAGGGGGTGGTGATGAGCCTATCAGTATATTCGGGGTGGTGATGAGTCTATCTATCAGTGAATTAGGGGTGGTGATGAGTCCATCAGTATATTAGGGGTGGTGATGAGTCTATCAGTATATTAGGGGTGGTGATGAGTCTATCAGTTTATTAGGGGTGGTGATGAGTCTATCAGTATATTAGGGTGGTGATGAGTCTATCCGTATATTAGGGTGTGGTGATGAGTCTATCAGTTTATTAGGGGTGGTGATGAGTCTATCAGTATATTAGGGTGGTGATGAGTCTATCCGCATATTAGGGGTGGTGATGAGTCTATCAGTTTATTAGGGGTGGTGATGAGTCTATCAGTATATTAAGGGTGGTGATGAGTCTATCCGTATATTAGGGTGTGGTGATGAGTCTATCAGTATATTAGGGGTGGTGATGAGTCTATCAGTATATTAGAAGGTGGTGATGAGTCTATCAGTTCATTAGGGGTGGTGATGAGTCTATCTATCAGTATATTAGGGGTGGTGATGAGCCTATCAGTATATTATAGGGTGGTGATGAGTCTATCAGTTTATTAGGGGGGTGATGAGTCTATCAGTATATTAGGGGGTGGTGATGAGTCTATCAGTATATTAGGGGGGTGATGAGTCTATCAGTATATTAGGGGTGATGAGTCTATCGATATATTAGATTTGGTGATGAGTCTATCTATCAGTGAATTAGGGGTGGTGATGAGTCCATCAGTATATTAGGGGTGGTGATGAGTCTATCAGTATATTAGGGGTGGTGATGAGTCTATCAGATATATTAGGATTTGGTGATGAGTCTATCAGTATATTAGGGGTGGTGATGAGCCTATCCATATATTAGGGGTGGTGATGAGTCTATCAGTTCATTAGGGGTGGTGATGAGTCTATCAGTATATTAAGGGTGGTGATGAGTCTATCATTTATTAGGGGTGGTGATGAGTCTATCAGTATATTAGGTGGTGGTGATGAGCCTATCAGTACATTAGGGGTGGTGATGAGTCTCTCTATCAGTGTATTAGGGGTGGTGATGAGCCTATCCATATATTAGGGGTGGTGATGAGTCTATCAGTATATTAGGGGTGGTGATGAGTCTGTCAGTTTATTAGGGGTTGTGATGAGTCTATCAGTATATTAGGGGTGGTGATGAGTCTATCAGTATATTAGGGGTGGTGATGAGTCTTCGATATATTAGATTTGGTGATGAGTCTATCTATCAGTATATTAGGGGTGGTGATGAGTCTATCAGTATATTAGGGTGGTGATGAGTCTATCAGTATATTAGGGTGTGGTGATGAGTCTATCTGTATATTAGGGGTGGTGATGAGCATATCAGTACATTACGGGGTGGTGATGAGTCTACCTGTATATCAGGGGTGGTGATGAGCCTATCAGTACATTAGGGGTGGTGATGAGTCAATCAGTATATTAGGGGTGGTGATGAGTCTATCAGTATATTAGGGGTGGTGATGAGTCTATCAGTATATTAGGGGTGGTGATGAGCCTGTCAGTATATTAGGGGTGGTGATGAGTCTATCTATCAGTGAATTAGGGGTGGTGATGAGTCCATCAGTATATTAGGGGTGGTGATGAGTCTATCAGTATATTAGGGGTGGTGATGAGTCTATCAGTATATTAGGGGCAGGTGATTAGTCTATCGATATATTAGATTGGTGATGAGTCTATCTATCAGTTTATTAGGGGTGGTGATGAGTCTATCAGTATATTAAGGGGTGGTGATGTATCTATCTATCCGTATATTAGGGGTGGTGATGAGTCTATCAGTATATTAGGGGTGGTGATGAGTCAATCAGTATATTAGGGGTGGTGATGAGTCTATCAGTATATTAAGGGTGGTGATGAGTCTATCCGTATATTAGGGTGTGGTGATGAGTCTATCAGTATATTAGGGGTGGTGATGAGTCTATCAGTATATTAGAAGGTGGTGATGAGTCTATCAGTTCATTAGGGGTGGTGATGAGTCTATCTATCAGTATATTAGGGGTGGTGATGAGCCTATCAGTATATTATAGGGTGGTGATGAGTCTGTCAGTTTATTAGGGGTTGTGATGAGTCTATCAGTATATTAGGGGTGGTGATGAGTCTATCAGTATATTAGGGGTGGTGATTCGTCTATCGATATATTAGATTTAGGTGATGAGTCTATCTATCAGTGAATTAGGGGTGGTGATGAGTCCATCAGTATATTAGTGGGTGGTGATGAGTCTATCAGTATATTAGGGGTGGTGATGAGTCTATCGATATATTAGATTTAGGTGATGAGTCTATCTATCAGTGAATTAGGGGTGGTGATGAGTCTATCAGTATATTAGGGGTGGTGATGAGCCTATCCATATATTAGGGGTGGTGATGAGTCTATCAGTTCATTAGGGGTGGTGATGAGTCTATCAGTATATTAAGGGTGGTGATGAGTCTATCAGTATATTAGGGTGTGGTGATGAGTCTATCAGTATAGTAGGTGGTGGTGATGAGCCTATCAGTACATTAGGGGTTGGTGATGAGTCTCTCTATCAGTGTATTAGGGGTGGTGATGAGCCAATCCATATATTAGGGGTGGTGATGAGTCTATCAGTATATTAGGGGTGGTGATGAGTCTATCAGTTCATTAGGGGTGGTGATGAGTCTATCTATCAGTATATTAGGGGTGGTGATGAGCCTATCAGTATATTATAGGGGTGGTGATGAGTCTGTCAGTTTATTAGGGGTTGTGATGAGTCTATTAGTATATTAGGGGTGGTGATGAGCCTGTCAGTATATTCGGGGTGGTGATGAGTCTATCTATCAGTGAATTAGGGGTGGTGATGAGTCCATCAGTATATTAGGGGTGGTGATGAGTCTATCAGTATATTAGGGGTGGTGATGAGTCTATCAGTATATTAGGGGCAGGTGATTAGTCTATCGATATATTAGATTGTGGTGATGAGTCTATCTATCAGTTTATTAGGGGGTGGTGATGAGTCTATCAGTATATTAGGGGTGGTGATGTATCTATCTATCCGTATATTAGGGGTGGCGATGAGTCTATCAGTATATTAGGGGTGGTGATGAGTCAATCAGTATATTAGGGGTGGTGATGAGTCTATCAGTATATTAAGGGTGGTGATGAGTCTATCCGTATATTAGGGTGTGGTGATGAGTCTATCAGTATATTAGGGGTGGTGATGAGTCTATCAGTATATTAGGGGGTGGTGATGAGTCTATCAGTATATTAGAAGGTGGTGATGAGTCTATCAGTTCATTAGGGGTGGTGATGAGTCTATCTATCAGTATATTAGGGGTGGTGATGAGCCTATCAGTATATTATAGGGTGGTGATGAGTCTGTCAGTTTATTAGGGGTGTGATGAGTCTATCAGTATATTAGGGGTGGTGATGAGTCTATCAGTATATTAGGGGTGGTGATTCGTCTATCGATATATTAGATTTAGGTGATGAGTCTATCTATCAGTGAATTAGGGGTGGTGATGAGTCCATCAGTATATTAGTGGGTGGTGATGAGTCTATCAGTATATTAGGGGTGGTGATTCGTCTATCGATATATTAGATTTAGGTGATGAGTCTATCTATCAGTGAATTAGGGGTGGTGATGAGTCTATCAGTATATTAGGGGGTGGTGATGAGCCTATCCATATATTAGGGGTGGTGATGAGTCTATCAGTTCATTAGGGGTGGTGATGAGTCTATCAGTATATTAAGGGGTGGTGATGAGTCTATCAGTATATTAGGGTGTGGTGATGAGTCTATCAGTATAGTAGGTGGTGGTGATGAGCCTATCAGTACATTAGGGCGTTGGTGATGAGTCTCTCTATCAGTGTATTAGGGGTGGTGATGAGCCAATCCATATATTAGGGGTGGTGATGAGTCTATCAGTATATTAGGGGTGGTGATGAGTCTATCAGTTCATTAGGGGTGGTGATGAGTCTATCTATCAGTATATTAGGGGTGGTGATGAGCCTATCAGTATATTATAGGGGTGGTGATGAGTCTGTCAGTTTATTAGGGGTTGTGATGAGTCTATTAGTATATTAGGGGTGGTGATGAGTCTATCAGTATATTAGGGGTGGTGATTCGTCTATCGATATATTAGATTTAGGTGCTGAGTCTATCTATCAGTGAATTAGGGGTGGTGATGAGTCTATCAGTATATTAGGGGTGGTGATGAGTCTATCCCTATATATATTAGGGGTGGTGATGAGTCTATCTATCAGTATATTAGGGGTGGTGATGAGCCTATCAGTATATTATAGGGTGGTGATGAGTCTATCAGTGTATTAGGGGTTGTGATGAGTCTATCAGTATATTAGGGGTGGTGATGAATCAATCAGTATATTAGGGGTGGTGATGAGCCGATCAGTATATTAGGGGTGGTGATGAGTCCATCAGTATATTATAGGGTGGTGATGAGTCTGTCAGTATATTAGGGGTGGTGATGAGCCTATCAGTATATTAGGGTAGTGATGAGTCTATCAGTATATTAGGGGTGTTGACGATAATATCAGTATATTTAGGGGTGGTGATGAGCCTATCAGTATATTAGGGGTGGTGATGAGTCGATCAGTATATTAGGGGTGGTGGTGAGTCTATCAGTATATTAGGGTGGTGATGAGCCTATCCATATATTAGGGGTGGTGATGAGTCTATCAGTATATTAGGGGTGGTGATGAGTCTATCAGTATATTAGGGGTGGTGATGAATCTATCTATCAGTATATTAGGGGTGGTGATGAGTCTATCAGTATATTAAGTGTGGTGATGAGTCTATCAGAATATCAGGGGTGGTGATGAGTCTATCTATCAGTGAATTAGGGGTGGTGATGAGTCCATCAGTATATTAGGGTGGTGATGAGTCTATCAGTATATTAGGGGTGGTGATGAGTCTATCTATCAGTATATTAGGGGTGGGTGATGATTCTATCAGTATATTAGGGGTGGTGATGAGTCAATCAGTATATTAGGTGTGGGGGGTGGTGATGAGTCTATCAGTATATTAGGGGGTGGTGATGAGTCTATCAGTATATTAAGGGTGGTGATGAGTCTATCAGTATATTAGGGTGTGGTGATGAGTCTATCAGTATATTAAGTGGTGGTGATGAGCCTATCAGTACATTAGGGGGTGGTGATGAGTCTACCTGTATATCAGGGGGTGGTGATGGGTGTGGTGATGTATCTATCTATCCGTATATTAGGGGTGGTGATGAGTCTATCAGTATATTAGGGGGTGGGCATGAGTCTATCAGTATATTAGGGGTGGTGATGAGTCTATCTATCAGTATATTAGGGGGTGGTGATGAGTCTATCAGTATATTAGGGGTTGGTGATGAGCCTATCCATATATTAGGGGTGGTGATGAGTCTATCAGTATATTAGAAGGTGGTGATGAGTCTATCAGTTCATTAGGGGGTGGTGATGAGTCTATCAGTATATTAAGGGTGGTGATGAGTCTATCAGTATATTAGGGTGTGGTGATGAGTCTATCAGTATATTAGGTGTTGGTGATGAGCCTATCAGTACATTACGGGGTGGTGATGAGTCTACCTGTATATCAGGGGGTGGTGATGAGCCTATCAGTACATTAGGGGGTGGTGATGAGTCTATCAGGGGTGGTGATGAGTCTATCTATCAGTGAATTAGGGGTGGTGATGAGTCCATCAGTATATAGGGGCGGGCATGAGTCTATCAGTATATTAGGGGTGGTGATGAGTCTATCTATCAGTATATTAGGGGTGGTGATGAGCCTATCAGTATATTAGGGGTGGTGAAGAGTCAATCAGTATATTAGGGGTGGTGATGAGTCTATCAGTATATTAGGGGTGGTGATGAGTCTATCAGTATATTAGGGGTGGTGATGAGCCTGTCAGTATATTCGGGGTGGTGATGAGTCTATCTATCAGTGAATTAGGGGTGGTGATGAGTCCATCAGTATATTAGGGGTGGTGATGAGTCTATCAGTATATTAGGGGTGGTGATGAGTCTATCAGTATATTAGGGGCAGGTGATTAGTCTATCGATATATTAGATTGAGGTGATGAGTCTATCTATCAGTTTATTAGGGGTGGTGATGAGTCTATCAGTATATTAAGGGGTGGTGATGTATCTATCTATCCGTATATTAGGGGTGGTGATGAGTCTATCAGTATATTAGGGGTGGTGATGTATCTATCTATCTGTATATTAGGGGTGGTGATGAGTCTATCAGTATATTAGGGGTGGTGATGAGCCTGTCAGTATATTAGGGGTGGTGATGAGTCTATCTATCAGTGAATTAGGGGGTGGTGATGAGTCCATCAGTATATTAGGGGTGGTGATGAGTCTATCAGTATATTAGGGGTGGTGATGAGTCTATCAGTTTATTAGGGGTGGTGATGAGTCTATCAGTATATTAAGGGTGGTGATGAGTCTATCCGTATATTAGGGTGTGGTGATGAGTCTATCAGTTTATTAGGGGTGGTGATGAGTCTATCAGTATATTAGGGGTGGTGATGAATCAATCAGTATATTAGGGGTGGTGATGAGTCCGATCAGTATATTAGGGTGGTGATGAGTCCATCAGTATATTATAGGGTGGTGATGAGTCTGTCAGTATATTAGGGGTGGTGATGAGCCTATCAGTATATTAGGGGTGGTGATGAGTCTATCAGTATATTAGGGGTGGTGATAATATCAGTATATTTAGGGTGGTGATGAGCCTATCAGTATATTAGGGGTAGTGATCGCATCAGTATATTAGGGGTGGTGATTGAGTCTATCAGTGTATTAGGGGGTGGTGATGAGCCTATCATATATTAGAGGTGGTGATGAGTCTATCAGTATATTAGGGGGGTGATGAGTCTATCAGTATATTAGGGGGGTGGTGATGAATCTATCTATCAGTATATTAGGGGTGGTGATGAGTCTATCAGTATATTAAGGGTGGTGATGAGTCTATCAGAATATCAGGGGTGGTGATGAGTCTATCTATCAGTGAAGGGGGTGGTGATGAGTCCATCAGTATATTAGGGGTGGTGATGAGTCTATCAGTATATTAGGGGTGGTGATGAGTCTATCTATCAGTATATTAGGGGTGGGTGATGATTCTATCAGTATATTAGGGGGTGGTGATGAGTCAATCAGTATATTAGGGGTGGTGATGAGTCAATCAGTATATTAGGGGTGGTGATGAGTCTATCAGTATATTAGGGTGGTGATGAGTCTATCAGTATATTAGGTGTGGTGATGAGTCTATCAGTATATTAGTGGTGGTGATGAGTCTATCAGTATATTAGGGGTGGTGATGAGTCTACCTCTATCAGGGGTATATTGGGGGTGGTGATGTATCTATCTATCCGTATATTAGGGGTGGTGATGAGTCTATCAGTATATTAGGGGTGGTGATGAGTCTATCAGTATATTAGGGGTGGTGATGAGTCTATCTATCAGTATATTAGGGGTGGTGATGAGTCTATCAGTATATTAGGGGTGGTGATGAGCCTATCCAGTATATTAGGGGTGGTGATGAGTCTATCAGTATATTAGGGTGGTGATGAGTCTATCAGTATATTAGGGGGTGGTGATGAGTCTATCAGTATATTAGGGTGGTGATGAGTCTATCAGTATATTAGGGGTGGTGATGAGTCTATCTGTATATTAGGGGTGGTGATGAGTCTATCAGTATATTAGGGGTGGTGATGAGTCTATCAGTATATTAGGGGTGGTGATGAGTCTATCAGTATATTAGGGGTGGTGATGAGTCTATCATATATTAGGGGTGGTGATGAGTCCATCATCATATTAGGGGGTGGTGATGAGTCCATCAGTATATTAGGGGGTGGCATGAGTCTATCAGTATATTAGGGGTGGTGATGAGTCTATCTATCAGTATATTAGGGGGTGGTGATGAGTCTATCAGTATATTAGGGGTGGTGATGAGTCTATCAGTATATTAGGGGTGGTGATGAGTCTATCAGTATATTAGGGGTGGTGATGAGTCTATCAGTATATTAGGGGTGGTGAGGAGTCACCTGTATATAGGGGTGGTGATGAGTCTATCAGTATATTAGGGGTGGTGATGAGTCCATCTATCAGTATATTAGGGGGTGGTGATGAGTCTATCAGTATATTAGGGGTGGTGATGAGTCTATCAGTATATTAGGGGTGGTGATGAGTCCATCACCTGTATCATTATGAGGATAATATTAGGGGTGGTGATGAGTCTATCTATCAGTTTATTAGGGGGTGGTGATGAGTCTATCAGTATATTAGAGGGTGGGATGAGTCTATCTATCAGTATATTAGGGGTGGTGATGAGTCTATCAGTATATTAGGGTGGTGATGAGTCTATCTATCAGTATATTAGGGGTGGTGATGAGTCTATCAGTATATTAGGGGTGGTGATGAGTCTATCAGTATATTAGGGGTGGTGATGAGTCTATCAGTATATTAGGGGGGTGGTGATGAGTCTATCAGTATATTAGGGGGGTGATGAGTCTATCAGTATATTAGGGGTGGTGATGAGTATCTATCAGTATATTAGGTGGTGATGAGTCTATCAGTATATTAGGGGTGGTGATGAGTCTATCAGTATATTCTAGTCTATCAGTATATTAGGGGTGGTGATGAGTCTATCCATATATTAGGGGGTGGTGATGAGTCTATCAGTTTATTAGGGGTGGTGATGAGTCTATCAGTATATTAGGGGTGGTGATGAGTCTATCTATCAGTATATTAGGGGGTGGTGATGAGTCTATCAGTATATTAGGGTGGTGATGAGTCTATCAGTATATTAGGGTGGTGATGAGTCTATCAGTATATTAGGGGGTGGTGATGAGTCTATCTATCAGTATATTAGGGGTGGTGATGAGTCTATCAGTATATTAGGGGTGGTGATGAGTCTATCTATCAGTATATTAGGGGTGGTGATGAGTCTATCTATCAGTATATTAGGGGGTGGTGATGAGTCTATCAGTATATTCGGGGATGAGTCTAGTCTATCAGTATATTAGGGGTGGTGATGAGTCTATCAGTATATTGGGGGTGGTGATGAGTCTATCAGTATATTAGGGGTGGTGATGAGCCTATCAGTATATTAGGGGTGATGATTAGTCTATCAGTATATTAGGGGTGGTGATGAGTCTATCAGTATATTAGGGGTGGTGATGAGTCTATCAGTATATTAGGTGGTGATGAGTCTATCAGTATATTAGGTGTGGTGATGAGTCTATCAGTATATTAGGGGTGGTGATGAGTCTATCTATCAGTATATTAGGGGTGGTGATGAGTCTATCAGTATATTAGGGGTGGTGATGAGCCTATCAGTATATTAGGGGTGGTGATGAGTCTATCAGTATATTAGGGGTGGTGATGAGTCTATCTATCAGTATATTAGGGGTGGTGATGAGTCTATCAGTTTATTAGGGGTGGTGATGACTCTATCTATCAGTATATTAGGGGGTGGTGATGAGTCTATCAGTTTATTAGGGGGTGGTGATGAGTCAAATCAGTATATTAGGGGTGGTGATGAGTCTATCCAGTATATTAGGGGTGGTGATGAGCATATCTATCAGTATATTGGGGGTGGTGATGAGTCTATCCATATATTAGGGGTGGTGATTGAGTCAATCAGTATATTAGGGGTGGGATGAGTCTATCAGTATTTTAGGGGTGGTGATGAGTCTATCTATCAGTGTATTAGGGGCGGTGATGAGTCTATCTATATATTAGAGGTGGTGATGAGTCTATCAGTATATTAGTGGGTGGTGATGAGTCTATCAGTATATTAGGGTGGTGATGAGTCTATCAGTATATCAGTGGGTGGTGATGAGTGTATCAGTATATTAGGGGGTGGTGATTAGTCTATCTATCAGTATATTAGCGGGTGGTGATGAGCCTATCCATATATTAGGGGGTGGTGATGAGTCTATCAGTATATTAAGTGTGGTGATGAGTCTATCAGTATATTAGGGGTGGTGATGAGTCTATCAGTATTTTAGGTGGTGGTGATGAGTCTATCAGTATATTAGGTGTGGTGATGAGTCTATCAGTATATTAGGGGTGGTGATGAGTCTATCAGTATATTAGGGGTGGTGATGAGTCTATCTATCAGTGTATTAGGGGGTGGTGATGAGTCTATCCAGTATATTAGGGGTGGTGATGAGTCTATCAGTACATTAGGGGTGGTGATGAGTCTATCAGTATATTAGGGGTGGTGATGAGTCTATCTATCAGTATATTAGGGGGTGGTGATGAGTCTATCAGTATATTAGGGGGGTGGTGATGAGTCTATCAGTATATTAGGGGTGGTGATGAGTCTATCTATCAGTATATTAGGGGGTGGTGATGAGCCTATCAGTATATTAGGGGGTGGTGATGAGTCAATCAGTATATTAGGGGGTGGTGATGAGTCTATCAGTATATTAAGGGTGGTGATGAGTCTATCAGTATATTAGGGTGTGGTGATGAGTCTATCAGTATATTAAGTGGTGGTGATGAGCCTATCAGTACATTAGGGGGTGGTGATGAGTCTACCTGTATATCAGGGGGTGGTGATGGGTGTGGTGATGTATCTATCTATCCGTATATTAGGGGTGGTGATGAGTCTATCAGTATATTAAGGGTGGTGATGAGTCTATCCATATATTAGGGGTGTGATGAGTCTATCAGTATATTAGGTGGTGATGAGCCTATCAGTACATTACGGGGTGGTGATGAGTCTACCTGTATATCAGGGGTGGTGATGAGCCTATCAGTATATTAGGGGTGGTGATGAGTCTATCAGGGGTGGTGATGAGTCTATCTATCAGTGAATTAGGGGTGGTGATGAGTCCATCAGTATATTAGGGGTGGTGATTAGTCTATCTATCAGTATATTAGGGGTGGTGATGAGTCTATCAGTTTATTAGGGTGGTGATGAGTCTATCAGTATATTAGGGGTGGTGATGAGTCTATCAGTTTATTAGGGGTTGGTGATGAGTCTATCTATCAGTATATTAGGGGGTGGTGATGAGTCTATCAGTATATTAGGGGGTGGTGATGGGTCTATCAGTATATTAGGGGTGGTGATGAGTCTATCAGTATATTAGGGGTGGTGATGAGTCTATCAGTATATTAGGGTGGTGATGAGTCTATCTGTATATTAGGGTAGTGATGAGTCTATCAGTATATTAGGGGGTGGTGATGAGTCTATCAGTATATTAGGGTGGTGATGAGTCAAATCAGTATATTAGGGGTGGTGATGAGTCTATCAGTATATTAGGGTGGTGATGAGCCTATCAGTATATTAGGGTTGGTGATGAGTCTATCTATCAGTGTATTAGGGGGTGGTGATGAGTCTATCAGTATATTAGGGGGTGGTGATGAGTCTATCAGTATATTAGGAGTTGTTGATGAGCCTATCCATATATTAGGGGTGGTGATGAGTCTATCAGTATATTAGAAGGTGGTGATGAGTCTATCAGTATATTAAGGGTGGTGATGAGTCTATCAGTATATTAGGTGGTGGTGATGAATCTATCTATCAGTACATTACGGGGTGGTGATGAGTCTACCTGTATATCAGGGGGTGGTGATGAGTCTATCAGAATATTAGGGGGTGGTGATGAGTCTATCTTTCAGTATATTAGGGGGTGGTGATGAGTCTATCAGTTTATTAGGGTGGGATGAGTCTATCAGTATATTAGGGGTGGTGATGAGTCTATCAGTATATTAGGGGGTGGTGATGAGTCTATCAGTATATTAGGGGTGGTGATGTACCTATCTATCAGTATATTAGGGCTGGTGATGAGTCTATCAGTATATTCGGGGTTGGTGATGAGCCTATCCAGTATATTAGGGTGGTGATGAGTCTATCAGTATATTAGAAGGTGGTGATGAGTCTATCAGTTCATTAGGGGTGGTGATGAGTCTATCAGTATATTAGGGTGGTGATGAGTCTATCAGTATATTAGGGTGTGGTGATGAGTCTATCAGTATATTAGGTGTTGGTGATGAGCCTATCAGTACATTAGGGGTGGTGATGAGTCTACCTGTATATCAGGGGGTGGTGATGAGCCTATCAGTATATTAGGGGTGGTGATGAGTCTATCAGGGTAGGGGGTGATGAGTCTATCAGTGAATTAGGGGTGGTGATGAGTCCATCAGTATATTAGGGGGTGGTGATTAGTCTATCTATCAGTATATTAGGGGGTGGTGATGAGTCTATCAGTTTATTAGGGGTGGTGATGAGTCTATCTATCAGTATATTAGGGGTGGTGATGAGTCTATCAGTTTATTAGGGGTGGTGATGAGTCTATCTATCAGTATATTAGGGTGGTGATGAGTCTATCAGTATATTAGGTGGTGGTGATGAGTCTATCAGTATATTAGGGGTGGTGATGATTCAAATCAGTATATTAGGGGTGGTGATGAGTCTATCAGTATATTAGGGGTGGTGATGAGTCTATCAGTATATTAGGGGTGGTGATGAGTCTATCCATATATTAGGGGGTGGTGATGAGTCTATCAGTATATTAGGGGTGGTCATGAGTCTATCAGTATATTAGGGGGTGGTGATGAGTCTATCTATCAGTGATATTAGGGGTGGTGATGAGGCTATCAGTATATTAGGGGTGGTGATGAGCCTATCAGTATATTAGGGTGGTGATGAGTCTATCAGTATATTAGGGGTGGGATGAGTCTATCAGTATATTAGGGGTGTTGATGAGTCTATCATTATATTAGGGTTGGTGATGAGTATATCAGTATATTAGGGGTGGTGATGAGTCTATCAGTATATTAGGGGGTAGTGATGAGCCTATCAGTATATTAGGGGGTGTTGATGAGTCTATCAGTATATTAGGGGTGTGATGACTATCAGTATATTAGGGTGTTGATGAGTCTATCAGTATATTAGGGGTGGTGATGAGACTATCAGAATATTAGGGGTGGTGATGAGTCTATCTATCAGTATATTAGGGGTGGTGATGAGTCTATCAGTATATTAGGGGTGGTGATGAGACTATCAGAATATTAGGGGTGGTGATGAGTCTATCTTTCAGTTATATTAGGGGTGGTGATGAGTCTATCAGTATATTAGAGGGTTGGGATGAGTCTATCAGTATATTAGGGGTGGTGATGAGTCTATCAGTATATTAGGGTAGGTGGTGATGAGTCTATCAGTATATTAGGGGTGGTGATGAGTCTATCAGTATATTAGGCGTGGTGATGAGCCTATCCATATATTAGGGGGTGGTGATGAGTCTATCAGTTTATTAGGGGTAGTGATGAGTCTATCTATCAGTATATTAGGGGTGGTGATGAGTCTATCAGTATATTAGGTGGTGGTGATGAGTCTATCAGTATATTAGGGGTGGTGATGAGTCTATCTATCAGTATATTAGGGGGTGGTGATGAGCCTATCAGTATATTGGGGGTGGTGATGAGTCTATCAGTACATTAGGGGTGGTGATGAGTCTATCAGTATATTAGGGGTGGTGATGAATCTATCTATCAGTATATTAGGGGTGGTGATGAGTCTATCAGTATATTAGGGGTAGTGATGAGTCTATCAGTATATTAGGGGTGGTGATGAGTCTATCTATCAGTATATTAGGGGTGGTGATGAGTCTATCAGTATATTAGGGTGTGGTGGTGATTAATCTGTCTATCAGTATATTAGGGAGTGGTGATGAGTCTATCAGTATATTAAGGGTGGTGATGAGTCTATCAGTATATTAGGGTGTGGTGATGAGTCTATCAGTATATTAAGTGGTGGTGATGAGCCTATCAGTACATTAGGGGTGGTGATGAGTCTACCTTTATATCAGGGGTAGTGAGGGGTGGTGATGTATCTATCTATCAGTATATTAGGGGTGGTGATGAGTCTATCAGTTCATTAGGGTGGTGATGAGTCTATCAGTATATTAAGAGTGGTGATGAGTCTATCAGTATATTAGGGGTGGTGATGAGTCTATCGGTATATTAGGGGGTGGTGATGAGCCTATCAGTATATTAGGGGTAGTGATGAGTCTATCTATCAGTGTATTAGGGGTGGTGATGAGTCCATCAGTATATTAGGAGTTGGTGATGAGCCTATCCATATATTAGGGTGGTGATGAGTCTATCAGTATATTAAGGGTGGTGATGAGTCTATCAGTATATTAGGGGGTGGTGATATCTATCGATCAGTATATTAGGGGGTGATGAGTCTATCAGTATATTAGGGTGTGGTGATGAGTCTATCAGTATATTAGGTGGTGGTGATGAGCCTATCCGTACATTACGGGGTGGTGATGAGTCTACCTGTATATCAGGGGGTGGTGATGAGCCTATCAGTACATTAGGGGTGGTGATGAGTCTATCAGTATATTAGGGGGTGGTGATGAGCCTATCCGTATATTAGGGGTGCTGATGAGTCTACCTGTATATCAGTGGGTGGTGATGAGACTATCAGAATATTATGGGGTGGTGATGATTTTATCTATCAGTGAATTAGGGGGTGGTGATGAGTCCATCAGTATATTATGGGGTTGGGATGAGTCTATCAGTATATTAGGGGGTGGTGATGAGTCTATCTATCAGTATATTAGGGGGTGGTGATGAGTCTATCAGTATATTAGGGGGTGGTGATGAGTCTATCAGTATATTAGGGGGTGGTGATGAGTCTATCAGTATATTAGGGGGTGGTGATGAGTCTATCAGTATATTAGGGGTGGTGATGAGTCTATCAGTATATTAGGGTGGTGATGAGTCTATCAGTATATTAGGGTGGTGATGAGTCTATCAGTATATTAGGTGGTGGTGATGAGCCTATCAGTATATTAGGGGGTGGTGATGAGTCTACCTGTATATCAGGGGTGGTGATGAGCCTATCAGTACATTAGGGGGTGGTGATGAGTCGATCTATCAGTGTATTAGGGGTGGTGATGAGCCTATCCATATATTAGGGGTGGTGATGAGTCTAACAGTATATTAGGGGTGGTGATGAGTCTATCTATCAGTGAATTAGGGGTGGTGATGAGTCCATCAGTATATTAGGGGGTGGTGATGAGTCTATCAGTATATTAGGGGTGGTGATGAATCTATCTATCAGTGTATTAGGGGGTGGTGATGAGTCTATCAGTATATTAGGGGGTGGTGATGAGTCTATCTATCAGTATATTAGGGGGTGGTGATGAGTCTATCAGTATATCAGTGGGTGGTGATGAGACTATCAGAATATTATGGGGTGGTGATGATTTTATCTATCAGTTAATTAGGGGGTGGTGATGAGTCCATCTGTATATTATGGGGTTGGGATGAGTCTATCAGTACATTAGGGGGTGGTGATGAGTCTATCTATCAGTATATTAGGGGGTGCTGATGAGCCTATCAGTATATTAGGGGTGGTGATGAGCCTATCCATATATTAGGGGTGGTGATCAGTCTATCAGTATATTAGAAGGTGGTGATGAGTCTATCAGTTCATTAGGGGTGGTGATGAGTCTATCAGTATATTAAGGTGGTGATGAGCCTATCAGTACATTAGGGGGTGGTGATGAGTCTACCTGTATATCAGGGGTGGTGATGAGCCTATCAGTACATTAGGGGTGGTGATGAGTCTATCAGTATATTAGGGGGTGGTGATGAGTCTATCAGTATATTAGGGTGTGGTGATGAGTCTATCAGTACATTACGGGGGTGGTGATGAGTCTACCTGTATATCAGGGGTGGTGATGAGCCTATCAGTACATTAGAGGGTGGTGATGAGTCTATCAGTATATTAGGGGGTGGTGTTGAGTCTATCAGTATATTAGGGGGTGGTGATGAGTCTATCAGTATATTAGGGGGTGGTGATGAGTCTATCAGTGTATTAGGGGTGGTGATGAGTCTATCAGTATATTAGGGGTGGTGATGAGTCTATCAGTATATTAGGGGGTGGTGATGAGCCTATCCATATATTAGGGGGTGGTGATGAGTCTATCAGTATATTAGAAGGTGGTGATGAGTCTATCAGTTCATTAGGGGGTGGTGATGAGTCTATCAGTATATTAAGGGTGGTGATGAGTCTATCAGTATATTAGGGTGTGGTGATGAGTCTATCAGTATATTAGGTGGTGGTGATGAGCCTATCAGTACATTACGGGGTGGTGATGAGTCTACCTGTATATCAGGGGGTGGTGATGAGCCTATCAGTACATTAGGGGGTGGTGATGAGTCTATCTATCAGTGTATTAGGGGGTGGTGATGAGTCTATCAGTATATTAGGGGTGGTGATGAGTCTATCAGTATATCAGTGGGTGGTGATGAGACTATCAGAATATTATGGGTTGGTGATGATTTTATCTATCAGTGAATTAGGGGGTGGTGATGAGTCCATCAGTATATTATGGGGTGGGATGAGTCTATCCGTATATTAGGGGTGGTGATGAGTCTATCTATCAGTATATTAGGGGGTGGTGATGAGTCTATCAGTATATTAGGGGTGGTGATGAGTCTAACAGTATATTAGGGGTGGTGATGAGTCTATCAGTATATTAGGGGTGGTGATGAGTCTAACAGTATATTAGGGGTGGTGATGAGTCTATCAGTGTATTAGGGGGTGGTGATGAGTCTATCAGTATATTAGAGGGTGGTGATGAGTCTATCAGTATATTAGGGGGTGGTGATGAGCCTATCAGTATATTAGGGGTGGTGATGAGTCTATCTATCAGTGTATTAGGGGTGGTGATGAGTCTATCAGTATATTAGGGGGTGGTGATGAGTCTATCAGTATATTAGGGGTTGGTGATGAGCCTATCCATATATTAGGGGTGGTGATGAGTCTATCAGTATATTAGAAGGTGGTGATGAGTCTATCAGTTCATTAGGGGGTGGTGATGAGTCTATCAGTATATTAGGTGGTGGTGATGAATCTATCTATCAGTATATTAGGGGTGGTGATGAGTCTATCAGTATATTTGGGGTGGTGATTAATCTATCTATCAGTATATTAGCGGGTGGTGATGAGTCTATCAGTTTATTAGGGGTGGTGATGAGTCTATCTATCAGTATATTAGGGGTGGTGATGAGTCTATCAGTATCTCAGTGGGTGGTGATGAGACTATCAGAATATTTTGGGGTGGTGATGATTTTATCTATCAGTGAATTGGGGGTGGTGATGAGTCCATCAGTATATTAGGGGGTGGTGATGAGTCTATCAGTATATTAGGGGTGGTGATGAGTCTATCTATCAGTATATTAGGGGGTGGTGATGAGCCTATCAGTATATTAGGGGTGGTGATTAGTCCATCAGTATATTATTGGGTGGTGATGAGTCTATCAGTATATTAGGGGTGGTGATGAGTCTATCAGTTTATTAGGGGTGGTGATGAGCCTATCAGTATATTAGCGGTGGTGATGAGTCTATCAGTATATTAGGGGGGTGGTGATGATTTTATCTATCAGTGTATTAGGGGGTGGTGATGAGTCTATCAGTTTATTAGGGGTGGTGATGAGTCTATCTATCAGTATATTAGGGGTGGTGATGAGTCTATCAGTATATTAGGCGGTGGTGATGAGTCAAACAGTATATTAGGGGTGGTGATGAGTCTATCAGTATATTAGGGGTGGTGATGAGTCTATCAGTATATTAGGGGGTGGTGATGAGTCATAACAGTATATTAGGGGTGGTGATGAGTATATCTATCAGTGCATTGGGGGTGGTGATGAGTCTATCAGTATATTAGGGGTGGTGATTAATCTATCTATCAGTATATTAGGGGTGGTGATGAGTCTATCAGTTTATTAGGGGTGGTGATGAGTCTATCAGTTTATTAGGGGTGGTGATGAGTCTATCAGTTTATTAGGGGTGGTGATGAGTCTATCTATCAGTATATTAGGGGGTGGTGATGAGTCTATCAGTTTATTAGGGGTGGTGATGAGTCTATCTATCAGTATATTAGGGGGTGGTGATGAGCCTATCAGTATATTAGGGGTGGTGATGAGTCCATCAGTATATTATTGGGTGGTGATGAGTCTATCAGTATATTAGGGGGTGGTGATGAGTCTATCAGTTTATTAGGGGTGGTGATGAGTCTATCAGTATATTAGGGGTGGTGATTAGTCTATCAGTATATTAGGGGTGGTGATTAATCTATCTATCAGTATATTAGCGGGTGGTGATGAGTCTATCAGTTTATTAGGGGTGGTGATGAGTCTATCTATCAGTATATTAGGGGTGGTGATGAGTCTATCAGTTTATTAGGGGTGGTGATGAGTCTATCTATCAGTATATTAGGGGTGGTGATGAGTCTATCAGTTTATTAGGGGTGGTGATGAGTCTATCTATCAGTATATTAGGGGGTGGTGATGAGTCTATCAGTATATTAGGGGGGTGATGAGCCTATCAGTATATTAGGGGTGGTGATGATTTTATCTATCAGTGAATTAGGGGTGGTGATGAGTCCATCAGTATATTATGGGGGTGGGATGAGTCTATCAGTATATTAGGGGTGGTGATGAGTCTATCTATCAGTATATTAGGGGTGGTGATGAGTCTATCAGTATATTAGGTGGTGGTGATGAGTCCATCAGTATATTATTGGGTGGTGATGAGTCTATCAGTATATTAGGGGTGGTGATTAATCTATCTATCAGTATATTAGCGGGTGGTGATGAGTCTATCAGTTTATTAGGGGTGGTGATGAGTCTATCTATCAGTATATTAGGGGTGGTGATGAGTTTATCAGTTTATTAGGGGGTGGTGATGAGTCTATCAGTATATTAGGGGTGGTGATGAGTCAAATCAGTATATTAGGGGTGGTGATGAGTCAATCAGTATATTAGGGGTGGTGATGAGTCTATCAGTATATTAGGGGTGGTGATGAGTCTATCAGTATATTAGGGGTGGTGATGAGTCTATCTATCAGTATATTAGGGGTGGTGATGAGCCTATCAGTATATTAGGTGGTGGTGATGAGTCCATCAGTATATTATTGGGTGGGGATGAGTCTATCAGTATATTAGGGGTGGTGATTAATCTATCAATCAGTATATTAGGGGTGGTGATGAGATATCAGTTTATTAGGGGTGGTGATGAGTCTATATATCAGTATATTAGGGGTGGTGATGAGTCTATCAGTATATTAGGGGTGGTGATGAGCCTATCAGTATATTAGGGGTGGTGATGAGTCTATCTATCAGTATATTAGGGGGTGGTGATGAGTCTATCAGTATATTAGGGGTGGTGATGAGTCTATCAGTATATTAGGGGTGGTGATCAGTCTATCAGTATATTAGAAGGTGGTGATGAGTCTATCAGTTCATTAGGGGTGGTGATGAGTCTATCAGTATATTAGGGTGGTGATGAGTCTATCAGTATATTAGGGGTGGTGATGAGTCTATCAGTATATTAGGGGTGGTGATGAGTCTATCAGTACATTAGGGTGGTGATGAGTCTCTATCAGGGGGTGGTGATGAGCCTATCAGTACATTAGGGGTGGTGATGAGTCTATCAGTATTAGGGGTGGTGATGAGCCTATCCATATATTAGGGGTGGTGATGAGTCTATCAGTATATTAGGGGGTGGTGATGAGTCTATCAGTTTATTAGGGGGTGGTGATGAGTCTATCAGTATATTAGGGGTGGTGATGAGTCTATCAGTATATTAGGGGTGGTGATTAATCTATCTATCAGTATATTAGCGGGTGGTGATGAGTCTATCAGTTTATTAGGGGTGGTGATGAGTCTATCTATCAGTATATTAGGGGTGGTGATGAGTCTATCAGTTTATTAGGGGTGGTGATGAGTCTATCTATCAGTATATTAGGGGTGGTGATGAGTCTATCAGTTTATTAGGGGTGGTGATGAGTCTATCTATCAGTATATTAGGGGTGGTGATGAGTCTATCAGTGTATTAGGGTGGTGATGAGTCTATCAGTATATTAGGGGTGGTGATGATTTTATCTATCAGTGATATTAGGGGTGGTGATGAGTCCATCAGTATATTATGGGGTTGGGATGAGTCTATCAGTATATTAGGGGTGGTGATGAGTCTATCTATCAGTATATTAGGGGTGGTGATGAGTCTATCAGTATATTAGGGGTGGTGATGAGTCCATCAGTATATTAGGGGTGGTGATGAGTCTATCAGTATATTAGGGGGTGGTGATTAATCTATCTATCAGTATATTAGCGGGTGGTGATGAGTCTATCAGTTTATTAGGGGTGGTGATGAGTCTATCTATCAGTATATTAGGGGTGGTGATGAGTTTATCAGTTTATTAGGGGTGGTGATGAGTCTATCAGTATATTAGGGGGTGGTGATGAGTCAATCAGTATATTAGGGGTGGTGATGAGTCAATCAGTATATTAGGGGTGGTGATGAGTCTATCAGTATATTAGGGTGATGATGAGTCTATCAGTATATTAGGGGTGGTGATGAGTCTATCTATCAGTATATTAGGGGTGGTGATGAGTCTATCAGTATATTAGGTGGTGGTGATGAGTCCATCAGTATATTATTGGGTGGGTGATGAGTCTATCAGTATATTAGGGGTGGTGATGAGTCTATCAATCAGTATATTAGGGGGTGGTGATGAGGATATCAGTTATTAGGGGTGGTGATGAGTCTATATATCAGTATATTAGGGGTGGTGATGAGTCTATCAGTATATTAGGGGTGGTGATGAGCCTATCAGTATATTAGGGGGTGGTGATGAGTCTATCTATCAGTATATTAGGGGTGGTGATGAGCCTATCAGTATATTAGGGGGTGGTGATGAGTCAATCAGTATATTAGAAGGTGGTGATGAGTCTATCAGTTCATTAGGGGTGGTGATGAGTCTATCAGTAAATTAAGGGTGGTGATGAGTCTATCAGTATATTAGGGTGTGGTGATGAGTCTATCAGTATATTAGGTGGTGGTGATGAGCCTATCCGTACATTACGGGGTGGTGATGAGTCTACCTGTATATCAGGGGGTGGTGATGAGTCTATCAGTATATTAGTGGGTGGTGATGAGTCTATCTATCATATTAGGGGGTGGTGATGAGCCTATCCATATATTAGGGGGTGGTGATGAGTCTATCAGTATATCAGTGGGTGGTGATGAGTCTATCAGAATATTATGGGGTGGTGATGATTTTATCTATCAGTATTAGGGGTGGTGATGAGTCCATCAGTATATTATGGGGTTGGGATGAGTCTATCAGTATATTAGGGGTGGTGATGAGTCTATCTATCAGTATATTAGGGGGGTGGTGATGAGTCTATCAGTATATTAGGGGTGGTGATGAGTCCATCAGTATTATTGGGTGGTGATGAGTCTATCAGTATATTAGGGGTGGTGATGAGTCTATCAGTTTATTAGGGGTGGTGATGAGTCTATCAGTATATTAGGGTGGTGATGAGTCTATCAGTATATTAGGGGTGGTGATTAATCTATCTATCAGTATATTAGCGGGTGGTGATGAGTCTATCAGTTTATTAGGGGTGGTGATGAGTCTATCTATCAGTATATTAGGGGGTGGTGATGAGTTTATCAGTTTATTAGGGGTGGTGATGAGTCTATCAGTATATTAGGGGTGGTGATGAGTCAATCAGTATATTAGGGGTGGTGATGAGTCAAACAGTATATTAGGGGGTGGTGATGAGTCTATCAGTATATTAGGGGGTGGTGATGAGTCTATCAGTATATTAGGGGTGGTGATGAGTCTATCTATCAGTATATTAGGGGGTGGTGATGAGTCTATCAGTATATTAGGTGGTGGTGATGAGTCCATCAGTATATTATTGGGTGGGGATGAGTCTATCAGTATATTAGGGGTGGTGATTAATCTATCAATCAGTATATTAGGGGTGGTGATGAGGATATCAGTTTATTAGGGGTGGTGATGAGTCTATATATCAGTGTATTAGGGGTGGTGATGAGCCTATCAGTATATTAGGGGTGGTGATGAGCCTATCAGTATATTAGGGGTGGTGATGAGTCTATCTATCAGTATATTAGGGGTGGTGATGAGTCTATCAGTATATTAGGAGTTGGTGATGAGCCTATCCATATATTAGGGGTGGTGATCAGTCTATCAGTATATTAGAAGGTGGTGATGAGTCTATCAGTTCATTAGGGGTGGTGATGAGTCTATCAGTATATTAGGGTGGTGATGAGTCTATCAGTATATTAGGGGTGTGGTGATGAGTCTATCAGTATATTAGGTGGTGGTGATGAGCCTATCAGTACATTACGGGGGTGGTGATGAGTCTACCTGTATATCAGGGGTGGTGATGAGCCTATCAGTACATTAGGGGTGGTGATGAGTCTATCTATCAGTGTATTAGGGGTGGTGATGAGCCTATCCATATATTAGGGGGTGGTGATGAGTCTATCAGTATATCAGTGGGTGGTGATGAGACTATCAGAATATTATGGGTTGGTGATGATTTTATCTATCAGTGAATTAGGGGGTGGTGATGAGTCCATCAGTATATTATGGGGTTGGGATGAGTCTATCAGTATATTAGGGGTGGTGATGAGTCTATCTATCAGTATATTAGGGGGTGGTGATGAGTCCATCAGTATATTATTGGGTGGTGATGAGTCTATCAGTATATTAGGGGTGGTGATGAGTCTATCCGTTATTAGGGGGTGGTGATGAGCCTATCAGTATATTAGCGGTGGTGATGAGTCTATCAGTATATTAGGGGGTGGTGATTAATCTATCTATCAGTATATTAGGGGTGGTGATGAGTCTATCAGTTTATTAGGGGTGGTGATGAGTTTATCTATCAGTATATTAGGGGTGGTGATGAGTCTATCAGTTTATTAGGGGTGGTGATGAGTCTATCTATCAGTATATTAGGGGGTGGTGATGAGTCTATCAGTATATTAGGGGTGGTGATGAGTCAAACTGTATATTGGGGGTGGTGATGAGTCTATCAGTATATTGGGGGTGGTGATGAGCATATCAGTATATTAGGGGTGGTGATGAGTATATCTATCAGTGCATGGGGGTGGTGATGAGTCTATCAGTATATTATGGGGTGGTGATTAATCTATCTATCAGTATATTAGGGGTGGTGATGAGTCTATCAGTTTATTAGGGGGTGGTGATGAGTCTATCAGTTTATTAGGGGTGGTGATGAGTCTATCTATCAGTATATTAGGGGGTGGTGATGAGTCTATCAGTTTATTAGGGGTGGTGATGAGTCTATCTATCAGTATATTAGGGGGTGGTGATGAGTCTATCAGTATATTAGGGGGTGGTGATGAGTCTATCAGTATATTAGTGGGTGGTGATGAGTCTATCAGTATATTAGGGGGTGGTGATGAGTCTATCAGTATATTAGGGGGTGGTGATTAATCTATCTATCAGTATATTAGCGGGTGGTGATGAGTCTATCAGTTTATTAGGGGTTGGTGATGATTCTATCTATCAGTATATTAGGGGTGGTGATGAGTCTATCAGTTTATTAGGGGTGGTGATGAGTCTATCAGTATATTAGGGGTGGTGATGAGTCTATCTATCAGTATATTAGGGGTGTTGATGAGTCTATCAGTATATTAGGGTGGTGATGAGCCTATCCATATATTAGGGGTGGTGATGAGTCTATCAGTTCATTGGGGGTGGTGATGAGTCTATCAGTATATTAGGGGTGGTGATGAGTCTATCAGTATATTAGGGGTGGTGATGATTTTATCTATCAGTTATTAGGGGTGGTGATGAGTCTATCTATCAGTATATTAGGGGTGGTGATGAGCCTATCAGTATATTGGTGATGAGTCTATCAGTATATTATTGGGTGGTGATGAGTCTATCAGTATATTAGGGGTGGTGATGATTTTATCTATCAGTTATATTAGGGGTGGTGATGAGTCTATCTATCAGTATATTAGGGGTGGTGATGAGCCTATCAGTATATTAGGGGTGGTGATGAGTCTATCAGTATATTAGGGGTGGTGATGATTTTATCTATCAGTTTATTAGGGGTGGTGATGAGTCTATCTATCAGTATATTAGGGGTGGTGATGAGTCCATCAGTATATTATTGGGTGGTGATGAGTCTATCAGTATATTAGGGGTGGTGATGAGTCTATCAGTTTATTAGGGGTGGTGATGAGTCTATCAGTATATTAGGGTGGTGATGAGTCTATCAGTTTATTAGGGGTGGTGATGAGTCTATCTATCAGTATATTAGGGGTGGTGATGAGTCTATCAGTTTATTAGGGGTGGTGATGATCTATCAGTATATTAGGGGGTGGTGATGAGTCAAATCAGTATATTGGGGGTGGTGATGAGTCTATCAGTATATTAGGGGTGGTGATGAGTCTATCAGTATATTAGGGGTGGTGATGAGCATATCAGTATATTAGGGTGGTGATGAGTATATCTATCAGTGCATGGGGGTGGTGATGAGTCTATCAGTATATTAGGGGTGGTGATGAATCTATCTATCAGTATATTAGGGGTGGTGATGAGTCTATCAGTATATTAGGGGGTGGTGATGAGTCCATCAGTATATTGGGTGGTGATGAGTCTATCAGTATAATAGGGGTGGTGATGAGTCTATCAGTATATTAGGGGGTGGTGATTGATCTATCTATCAGTATATTAGCGGGTGGTGATGAGTCTATCAGTTTATTAGGGGTGGTGATGAGTCTATCTATCAGTATATTAGGGGTGGTGATGAGTCTATCAGTATATTAGGGGGGGTGGTGATGAGTCAAACAGTATATTAGGGGTGGTGATGAGTCTATCAGTATATTGGGGGTGGTGATGAGTCAAACAGTATATTGGGGGTGGTGATGAGTCTATCAGTATATTAGGGGTGGTGATGAGTCTATCAGTATATTAGGGGTGGTGATGAGCATATCAGTTTATTAGGGGTGGTGATGAGTCTATCTATCAGTATATTAGGGGGTGGTGATGAGTCTATCAGTATATTAGGGGGTGGTGATGAGTCAATCAGTATATTAGGGGTGGTGATGAGTCTATCAGTTTATTAAGGGGTGGTGATGAGTTTATCTATCAGTATATTAGGGGTGGTGATGAGCCTATCAGTATATTAGGGGTGGTGATGAGTCTATCAGTATATTAGGGGTGGTGATTAATCTATCTATCAGTATATTAGCGGGTGGTGATGAGTCTATCAGTTTATTAGGGGTGGTGATGAGTCTATCAGTATATTAGGGGGTGGTGATGAGTCAAACAGTATATTGGGGGTGGTGATGAGTCTATCAGTATATTAGGGGTGGTGATGAGTCTATCAGTATATTAGGGGTGGTGATGAGCATATCAGTTTATTAGGGGTGGTGATGAGTCTATCTATCAGTATATTAGGGGTGGTGATGAGTCTATCAGTTTATTAAGGGGTGGTGATGAGTCTATCTATCAGTATATTAGGGGTGGTGATGAGTCCATCAGTATATTATTGGGTGGTGATGAGTCTATCAGTATATTAGGGTGGTGATGAGTCTATCAGTATATTAGGGGGTGGTGATTAATCTATCTATCAGTATATTAGGGGTGGTGATGAGTCTATCAGTTTATTAGGGGGTAGTGATGAGTCTATCTATCAGTATATTGGGGTGGTGATGAGTCTGATCAGTATATTAGGGGTGGTGATGAGTCAATCAGTATATTGGGGGTGGTGATGAGTCTATCAGTATATTAGGGGTGGTGATGAGTCTATCAGTATATTAGGGGTGGTGATGAGTCATATCAGTTTATTGGGGGTGGTGATGAGTCTATCTATCAGTATATTAGGGGTTGGTGATGAGTCTATCAGTTTATTAAGGGGTGGTGATGAGTCTATCTATCAGTATATTAGGGGGTGGTGATGAGTCTATCATCAGTATTATTATGAGGGGTGGTGATGAGTCTATCTATCAGTATATTAGGGGTGGTGATGAGTCTATCAGTTTATTAGGGGTGGTGATGAGTCTATCTATCAGTATATTAGGGGTGGTGATGAGTCTATCAGTATATTAGGGGTGGTGATGAGTCTATCAGTATATTAGATGGGGGTGGTGATGAGTCTATCTGATGAGTCTATCAGTATATTAGGGGTGGTGATGAGTCTATCAGTATATTGGGGGGTGGTGATGAGTCTATCTATCAGTATATTAGGGGTGGTGATGAGTCTATCAGTATATTGGGGGTGGTGATGAGTCTATCAGTATATTGGGGGTGGTGATGAGTCTATCAGTATATTAGGTGGTGGTGATGAGTCTATCAGTATATTAGGGGGTGGTGATGATCTATCAGTATATTAGGGGGTGGTGATGAGTCTATCAGTTTATTAGGGGTGGTGATGAGTCTATCTATCAGTATATTAGGGGGTGGTGATGAGTCTATCAGTATATTAGGGGTGGTGATGAGTATCTATCAGTATATTAGGGGGTGGTGATGAGTCTATCAGTATATTAGGGTGGTGATGAGTCTATCAGTATATTAGGGGTGATGAGTCTATGAAGGGTCTATCTATCAGTATATTGGGGGTGGTGATGAGTCTATCAGTATATTAGGGGTGGTGATGAGTCTATCTATCAGTATATTAGGGGTGGTGATGAGTCTATCAGTATATTAAGCATATTGGTGGTGATGAGTCTATCAGTATATTAGGGGTGGTGATGAGTCTATCTATCAGTATATTAGGGGTAGTGATGAGTCTATCAGTATATTAGGGTGGTGATGAGTCTATCAGTATATTAGGGGTGGTGATGAGTCTATCAGTATATTAGGGGTGGTGATGAGTCTATCTATCAGTATATTAGGGGTGGTGATGAGTCTATCAGTATATTGGGGGTGGTGATGAGTCTATCTATCAGTATATTAGGGGTGGTGATGAGTCTATCAGTATATTGGGGGTGGTGATGAGTCTATCTATCAGTATATTAGGGGGTGGTGATGAGTCTATCAGTATATTAGGGGTGGTGATGAGTCTATCAGTATATTGGGGGGGTAGGGGTGGTGATGAGTCTATGTATATGAGTCTATCAGTTATATTAGGGGGTGGTGATGAGTCTATCTATCAGTATATTGGGGGTGGTGATGAGTCTATCAGTATATTGGGGGGTGGTGATGAGTCTATCAGTATATTAGGGGGTGATGAGTGAGTCAGTATCAGTATATTAGGGGTGGTGATGAGTCTATCAGTATATTAGGGGTAGTGATGAGTCTATCAGTATATTAGGGGTGGTGATGAGTCTATCAGTATATTAGGGGTGGTGATGAGTCTATCTATCAGTATATTAGGGGTGGTGATGAGTCTATCAGTATATTAGGGGTGGTGATGTCTATCTATCAGTATATTAGGGGTGGTGATGAGTCTATCAGTTTATTAGGGGTGGTGAGTCTATCAGTATATTCTATCTATCAGTATATTGGGGGTGGTGATGAGTCTATCAGTATATTAGGGGTGGTGATGAGTATCAGTATATTAGGGGTGGTGATGAGTCTATCTATCAGTATATTAGGGGATGAGTCTATCAGTTTATTGATGAGTCTATCTATCAGTATATTGAGGGTGATGAGTGAGTCTATCAGTATATTGGGGGGGTGAGTGATGAGTCTATCAGTATATTAGGGGGGTAGTCAGTTTATTAGGGGTGGTGATGAGTCTATATCAGTATATTAGGGGTGGTGATGAGTCTATCTATCAGTATATTGGGGGGTGGTGATGAGTCTATCAGTATATTGAGTCTATCAGTATATTCAGTATATTAGGGGTGGTGATGAGTCTATCTATCAGTATATTAGGGGGTGGTGATGAGTCTATCAGTATATTAGGGGTGGTGATGAGTCAAATCAGTATAATGTGATGAGTCTATCAGTATATTAGGGGGCGTGGTCAAGCAGATGAGTCTATCAGTATATTAAGGGGTGGTGATGAGTCTATCAGTTTATTGGGGGTTTTGATGAGTCTATCTATCAGTATATTAGGGGTGGTGATGAGTCTATCAGTTTATTAAGGGGTGGTGATGAGTCTATCTATCAGTATATTAGGGGGTGGTGATGAGTCTATCAGTATATTAGGGGGTGGTGATGAGTCTATCAGTATATTAGGGGGTGGTGATGAGTCTATCAGTATATTAGGGGGGTGGTGATTAATCTATCTATCAGTATATTGGGGTGGTGATGAGTCTATCAGTTTATTAGGGGGTGCATGTGATGAGTCTATCAGTATATTAGGGGTGGTGATGAGTCTATCCAGTATATTAGTGGAGTCTATCAGTGGTGATTAATCTATCTATCAGTATATTAGAAGGTGGTGATGAGTCTATCAGTTTATTAGGTGGTGATGAGTCTATCAGTATATTGGTGATAATCTATCTATCAGTATATTAGCGTGGTGGTGATGAGTCTGTCAGTATATTAGAGGGGGTGAGAGTCTATCTATCAGTATATT